>NC_058411.1:43535406-43597214 GCF_002201575.2 Neomonachus schauinslandi | reverse complement strand
TGTGTGTGTGTGTGTGTGTGTGTGTGTGTGTGTGTGTGTGTGTGTGTACCACATCTTCTTTATCCATCCGTTCATCAGTCAATGGACATTTGGGCTCTCTCCATAGTTTGGCTATTGTTGATAATGTTGCTATAAACATCAGGGTGCATTGCACCCCTTTGAATCTGTATTTTTGTATCCCTTGAGTAAATATCTAGTAAATACAATTGATGGATCGTAGGGTAATTCTATTTTTAACTTTTTGAGGAAACTCCATACTGTTTTCCAGAGTGGCTGCACCAGCTTGCATTCCCATGAAAAGTGCAAGAGGGTTCCCCTTTCTCTACATCCTCGCCAACACCTGTTGTTTCTTGTGTTGTTAATTTTAGCCATTCTGACAGGTATGAGGTGGTATCTCATTGTGGTTTTGATTTGTATTTCCCTGATGATGAGTGATGTTGAGCATTTTTTCATGTGTCTGTTAGCCATCTGGATGTCTTCTTTGGAAAAATGTCTATTTATGTCTTCTGCCCATTTCTTAACTGGGTTATTTTTTGGGTGTTGAGTCTGATAAGTTCTTTATAGATTTTGGATACTAACCCTTTAACAGATATGTCATTTGCAAATATCTTTTCCCATTCTTTTTTTTAAGATTTTATTTATTACTTATTTCTCAGAGAGAGAGAGAGTGAGCGCACAAGCAGGGGGAGAGGCAGGCAGAGGGAGAAGCAGACTCCCTGCTGAGCAAGAAGCCCGACGTGGGACCCGATCCCAGGACTCTGGGATCATGACCTGAGCCAAAGGCAGATGCTTAACCAACCAAGCCACCTAGGCATCCCCTCTTCTCCCATTCTGTAGCCTGCCTTTTAGTTGTGTTGATTGTTTCTTTTGCTGTGCAGAAGATTTTTATCTTGATGAAGTCCCAATAGTTCCTTTTTGCTTTTGTTTTCCTTGCCTCCTGTGACTCTCAGGCACTCTCCCAGCTTCAAATGTCAGCCTTATGCTGATAATTCACAAATTTAAATCTCTGGCCTTAAACCATCATGCCATCTCTTGGCCTATTTAAGTCACTTCCTTCTCCTTTGTACAAATACAAATCTAACCACCCTCATCTAAAATTCGTTCCAGTTGCTTTTAGTGCATAAGAAGACACCCCAGAATTTAGTGGTCTATAACAATTTTATTATGTCCCTGGATTCTGTGGGTCAGGAATCCAGACAGGGCACAGAGAAGATAACTGGCCCCTATGCCTCAATACCTGGGGCCTCAGTGGAGATAGCTAGTCAGCTGGGGGCCGGAACAACCTGGGGGATCAACTCACATGTCTATTGTTCAGTGCTAGCTGTTGGGTGGGACCTTAGGTGGAGTCATCAGCCAGAACACCCCCATGTGGTCTCTCCATGTGGCAGAGCTTCCTCACAGCATGGCAGTCTCAGAGTAACTGGACTTTTTACATGGTGGCTTAGGGCTCCAAAGTGTCCCACAGTTCTTCCTCACCATAAAGAAGGAATAGATTAAGTATCAGGTGCTTTTTACCTACCTTAATTCTTAGAAGAGCCCAGGCAAAGCAGGTATTACCATACCTACCCTTTACAAAAAGGGAAACATGACAAAGTTAAGAGACATGCCAGTAATTATACAGACAGTTAAAAGAGAAGGTCACATTCAAACTCAGGCTCTTTACATGCAATAAAGATCACAATGAAGATCAAGCTCACAAATATATATATCTAACTATTTTTCTCTAATTTTAGGGTAAATGTTTTTCAGTTACCAGATCTTTCTTGTTAGCTAGCCCTTAGGTAACAAGGTATTTCTTTTACTCCTAGATTTGAAACAACTTTGCCAAAATATTTTTGATTTATCTATTTGAAAATACATGCACATATCTCAAAAATCAAAAACTGAAAATAGTGAAAAGTCTTGCTTCTACACTTATCTGCTAGCTGCCCATTTCATATTCCTGATTAACATGTAAGCACTGTGTATCCTCTAACTCTTAATACCAATATAAACAACAGTTTATTGTCCCCCCCACCCCATTTTTCCTACAAAAATAACTCCTCTGAGTAATTTAGCCATTCTAAGGGCCTAGACATTGAGGTTACTTTCACATTCAAGGCTATAGTGACAAACTTTGAGCATACATATTTCATGTCTCCAAGTATCTATCTAAGATAAGTTCCCAGAGGCAGGATTTTCAAGTAGCATATACAACTTTGTATAGGATAGATGTTGCCAAATTATCCTCCATAATGACAGTTATCTTTTCAACAGTAATATCTGTTTCCCTATCACTTCAATAACAGAATGCCATATCAAATTTCTGGACTTTTGTCAATCTAACAAGGAAGAAATGTATCTTGGCGGTGGGGCGGGGGCGGGGGGGGGAGGACTGTGTGCATTTCTCTTACTGGGAGTGAGGTCAAGCATCTTTCCAAGTGTTTAAAAGTCATTTGTATTCCCTGTCCCGTGAACTGTCTGCTTACAGGCCTTCCCAATTTTTCAATTCTGTTTTTGGCCTTTCACATTAATTTCTAGCATCTCTTTTTATATTAGTGTGATTATCCTATCATCTCAAGAGGAGTTGTAAATATTTCTTCCCATTTTATCATTTGACTTCATTCGTGTTGGTATTTCACATGTGAAAATTCATAGTTTTTATGTAGTTAAATTATTTTCTTTTATGGTTTCTAGATTAAGTCACAATGAGGTAGCTCTCCACTGCAGAGTTAAAGAAATTAACTCATATTTTTAAGCTTTATTTTAAATACTTTTAAACTTACTAAATAGTTGCAAAGATAGCCTAAGGTATTCTTTTATACCTTCTTTATAGAAATCCAGTCAATAAATTCAAAAGGAATTAAAGAACAAACATCATTATTTTGCAACTTATAATTACTGGATCTAGACAATCATCAATGGCTATTAAAAGTAGTAGGTGAAAGACTGGTGGGGAACTTTATAATGGATAAATCAGGCTGATAACACCTAATGTTGATCAATTTTAACAACACAAAAAGACAGACAACTTGATATTTAGCTGCCTCCTCATAGAAGCACATGCCACCATTTATAAATTATTCTTGACTAAGTTTAAGAGTTATTTTTGGGGTGGGACAGGGAGGCACACCTCTAAATCTACTAGTATATAAGCAATACAGGAGCTAAAGGAACATGTTAAACTGAGAAAACAATGAGCAAAACCCAGAATGTGGGAAATTCTATAGGACAAATGACCCTGTTTCTTCAACAAATTATTAGGGGATAAAAAGGAATAGCAAACTGTAACAAATTAAAAGAAACTTAAGGACATTAATCAAATATAATGTGTGAATATTGTTTGAATCCTTATTCAAAGAAACCAATTTGTAAAGAGACACCTGTGGAAAAATCAGAGAAATGTAAACACTGGATAGATATTTGGAAGTAAGGAATTACTGTTAATTTCAAGCATAATATTTTTTAGGTCTTTTTCTTTTAGATAGAGTGAAGTATTTATCAATGAAATGACATATTTGGGATTTGCTTTAAAACAATTCAGTGAGGGAAGGTGAGACAGAAGGGATGAAACAAGCTAGACCTATGTTTATGTTAATAGTTGAGGTTAGCTAATAGGCACATAGCAGCTCATTATACTATGCTGTGTACATTTGAACATTTCTATGATAGTTTAAAAACTGATTGCAATCCTGACAGATTTTCTAGAGATTTTTCCCCATGATAATTTTTTGTGCCAGGGAAACAGGCCAGTCACTTTAATTGATACCTTGAAATAATATGTTGACTGACTATAGAAGCTATCTCAAACAGGTGAATTTCGGCAGATGCAGGACTCTGACTTTACAAACACGTCTAAAGGATGACCTCTGGCCTAAAACTATTCAGGAGATCCAGCTGGAATAACTTGTGGCTTTTTTTCCCTAAAGACAAGTCTTCTGAATTTTTCTTTAGTGTGTAAAACAACTAGCATTTATTGAGCACCTATACACAGAGGATTGTGGTAGAAGAAAGATAAGTTAGGAATGAGTTTTTGTCTTTATGAAATTAATTCAAACATGTGCTGGGAAGTTTGCTAGGGATGCAACGAGGAGTACAAACAGTCCATCTTCTCTAAATGGGTCTAAAAAACTGCTATTGAGGCTTATAATCGGACAAAATTCCAGTGAGTAAATGTCCTCTCAGCCTTGAGTATAGCAAATTTACCTCAGTTCAGACAATCTTTGATTAACTGAACCCAAATCATCCCCAGATCTAATTGCCATAGATTCAGCAGAGAATATAGAACCATGGGGAATATATTCATTTATATAAACTGGAATTAAGAATGGTTCATATAATCCAGGATTCATAATCTAGGATTCATCAAAGATTAGATAGTTGCCCTCTCCTGGCAAATTTTAATACTGCAGTCTGACTCAACCTAATACTGGACTCAAATTACAGGAGTATACTGCAAATGAGTCAGTGAGGGAAACCCAGCCATGGAAGAGTTTCAAGAGCCGAACAAAGAAAACAGCAGAGAAAATACAAAAAAAGGGAGAGAAGGAGGAGGGAATTTAAATAAATCAGTACCGTATTACGATTAAAATGAAACAGAATGTCGGAGAATATGACTCTCATTCTCTATCATCCTCCCAACACTGCTATTTTCAAGATATGATCTTGGGCAGGTCCTCTCTGTGCCTCAGTTTTCTTATCTGTAAAATGGGAATAACATCACATACCCTCTAGGGCTATTGTGAGGGCACCCGAGGTGCTGTATGTAAAGAACTCAGAATACTGTTCAGCACCTAGTAAGTCATCGGTAGTGTCTGTTGCTACTCACATGTCAGCTCAGGCATCCACGCTCCTATCTCCCAGCACAGATAAATTCCTTTGCTAAGTGCTCTCATTAAGCTGTGTCCATTTTATCCTTAACATTTCTCAATCTGTAATCACACACTCACTCATGTGATTCTGATGAATATATGTCTTTGTCCAAAAGACTGTAAACTCCATAAGGGCAGAAAACATATCTGGTTTTACTCATCCTGTGTTCCCAGCATTTGGTGTAGGGCCTGGCATTCAATAAATGTGTTACATGAAACTGTAAATTTGCCAGTCTTATGAAGAATAGTATTTAGCACTGGCATAGATATAGGTTGAATCGTAGTCCTTCCCCAGAAAGATACGTCGAAGCCCAAAACCCCAGTACCTCAGAATGTGACTCATTTGGAAACTGAGTAATGGCAGATGTAATTAACTAAAGGAAGATGGGACATAGTGGAGTACAATAGACTCAGTCCTATGTGACTGGTGTCTTTAAAAGAGGAAAATTTGAACACCAACAAGAATCAGATTGGAATAATGCAGGCAAATGAACACTGAGGATTGATAGCTACCACCAGATGCTGGGAAGAGGCAAAAAAGGTCTCCCCACTACAATTTTCAGAGGGAGTATGGTTCCACCCACACCTTGATTTTGGACTTCTAGTCTCTAGAACTGTGAGACAATAGGTATCTGTTGTTTAAACAGCCCAGTTTGTGGTACTTTATATCAGCTCAATGAAACTAAAACAAGTACCAACCTGATGGCTTTGTCTGGTATTTCAAAGTTATGTGTAGTGAATTTTCTTCTCCCAGGCCAGAAAAATTGTTTATAGATAATATATTTTTAAAAGAAAACCTTAAGGGGCCCCTGGGTGGTTCAGTCAGTTAAGTGTCTGACTCTTGGTCTCTGCTCAGGTCAAGATCTCAAGGGCATGAGATCAAGTCCCAAGATGGGCTCTGCACTCAGCGAGGAGTCTGCTTCAGATTCTCTCCCTCTGCCCCACTCCCACTCACTCACTCTCTCTCCCTCCCAAATAAATAAATCTTTAAAAAATAATATAAAAAATAAAAGAAACCATTAAGACAAGTTTTTCTCTTCCATTCTCAGTGACTTCTTAACAGCTTTAATCAACTTTGACTACTCCCAAATTCCAGTCATATATTTCAACAGCCTCATTATTTTTCTTCTTTATTCATAGTACTCTTTCTAGCAATAAACAGAACTAAATCCTACAAAAGTATTTATTAGCAAAATAAATTAAAACAAAATTAGAGAATCAATATTTAAATGAACTACACACATCCAAAAATAGCACCTCTCAATGATGAGATTAACTTTTTTAAATATACTTTAAAACTTGGGACATAAACTCACATTTCACACACAATATGGGAGGGAGAGTAAATAATTTGATTCTTGTCCCCATTCATACCTTATAAATTGTTATAATTTTTAGTTCATCATTGGTCTGATTTGGTAAATCACAAAGATTTGTGATTCAAAAAGAAAAAAAAAAGTTTGTGAGTACTAGGACATTTCAGCATGAAGTAGCTAAGACTCATTTTTGATTAAACAAAGTCTCTGATTGCCTTGTGTTATCTTTCTTTCTTTCTTTTTTTTTGAGAGAAAGTGCCTGCATGGTGGGGGCTGGGGGGCCCACAGGGAGAGAGCATCTTAAGCAGGCTCCACACCAAGTGCAGAGCTCCACACAGGTGATCTCATAACCCTGAGATCATGACCCTGAGTCGAAATCAAGAGTCGACGCTTAACCAACAGAGCCACCCAGGTGCCCTGCCTTGTGTTATCTTTAAAGGATAGATATCATTTTTTTTAAAGATTTTATTCATTTATTTGATACAGAGAGAGAGGGAAACTGAGAGGGAGAAGCAGATTTCCTGTTGAGTGGAGAGCCCCACACCAGGCTTGATCCCAGGACCCTGAGATCATGACCCGAGCCAAAGGTAGACAACCTACTGAGCCACCCAGGCGCCCAGGATAGATATCATCTGGCAGTGAAAATTATTGAGGCAGGGACAAGACTCCTCAACCCTGGTGGGAAGATAGTCAAGAAGTCTATCACTTGTGGTACCATCTCCTCATGCTGCATTATATACATGCTCATGTGTTTCCTAAAATTTGGGACATTGTCAACTGATTTATGAAAACTGTTTTGGCATCCTGGATAAGACAAGCTAAAACCTACTCTAATTAGAAATATGACAGAAGAGTCAAGACTCTTGTGTGTTCCCATAAACTCATAAAAAGGACAACTGATGAAACAAGGTATATGCACATAACCTTTGGTAGATAATGTTAATTAAGAGGTTATTCCCATTTACACCCAGGAAGGGACAGGGAATGGGAAGGGTCAAACACAGGGACAAGAAGACCAAGAACCTCAAAGAATAGTAGACCCTCCAATTTAATTAAAGTTCTGAATAAAATATTGGAAATACAGGAAAGATTCCCTATTTAGAAAGGAGACCTTATTGGAGTGCCTGGGTGGTTCAGTCAGTTAAGCATCCGACTCTTGATTTTGGTTTAGGTCATGAGCTCAGGGTCCTGAGATCAAGTCCTACGTTGGGCTCCGCACTCAGCGTGGAGTCTGCTTCTCTCCTTCTCCCTCCGCCCCTCTCCACCCACCTCTCTAAAATCAATCAATCAATCTTAAAAAACAAAAGGAGGGCGCCTGGGTGGCTCAGATGGTTAAGCGTCTGCCTTCAGCTCAGGTCATGATCCCAGCGTCCTGGGATCGAGTCCCGCATCGGGCTCCCTGCTCCTTGGGAGCCTGCTTCTCCCTCTGCCTCTCTCTCTCTCTCTGTCTCTCATGAATAAATAAATAAAATCTTTAAAAAAAAAAAGGAGACCTCATCAAGGTAAAACTTAGAATATATAAGAAAACTATGATGTAGTTAAATGGAAATGGGACAGCAACAGAAAGATGAGTTGGTCCGAGGATCACAATGTGATGCCAGATTCAAAGGAGAGCCAGTTCCTGGGAAAGGGCACAGTGTCTCTTTCAGCATCCCCTCCCAACCCAGTGGTGAACAGTGACCAGGAGACTTGCACAACCCTGACATAGCCCCATCACTGGTGATCATAGATGTACCCATGGTAAGGTACACACTGGAAAACTGAGGAAAGATACACTAAGCAAGGGTCATGGAGAGAATGGGCAGTACAGGGAGAAATGACAAATTCCCCAGAATGCCAGAAGTTAGCATCAATCCACTCAGGAGGAAGTAACAAGAAATTATTTGAAGAACGTAAAACACCATTTTCTATTTTACAACACTGAAGTCAATACCATTAACCAGGAATTACTACACAGAGATATGAAAGATACAGAGTATCTTGTTTACATGTATAGAAAAGTGAGAGTTTCAAAGAAGTTTGTTTCTTTCCAAAACAATTTATAGTGGTCACTGACTTATGCTCTCTAAAGAAATAAAAATTAGGGATTGTGCGGGATTGTTTTCTTTATTATTTCTGCCGTATTTTCTACAGATTTTAAATATCCCTCCTTCTCTCTCCCACCCAGGCTGGGCCAAGGTCTAGAACACCACCATTTGAGGTTTATTCCTTTAAATTCAGCACCATCCTTGTTGTCCTCTCCTCTCTGTCTTCTAACTATGTGCCTCTAAGAAATAGGTATTAAGTCCTTAAGCAGGAGCCCCTAGATAGAGGTTTTCAAACTTTTGACCACAAGCCACAGTGAAGAAATATATTTACTTCTAGAGCCAGTACACACCAAAAAAACATACCTATAAAACCTACACAGAAGCTCCTCACAACTTGTACCCTTACTACATGTGATAAACTGACCTTCTCCATTCTACTCCTTTTTTTTTTTTTTTAATGCTACTAACCCAGCTGTTAGGTCATAGCTCAAAGTTTCAAATACTTAGAGATAAGATACACTGACACATCAAAATAACAACATAAGAAAGTAGGTAAGGGTGCCTGGGTGGCTCAGTTGGTTAAGCGACTGCCTTCGGCTCAGGTCATGATCCTGGAGTCCTGGGATCAAGTCCCGCATCGGGCTCCCTGCTCAGCAGGGCGTCTGCTTCTCCGTCTCCCGCTCCCCCCTCTTGTGCTCTTTCTCTCTCTCACTCTCTCTCTCAAATAAATAAATAAAATCTTTAAAAAAAAAAAAAAAAAAAAAGTAGGTAAGAGTTCTGCATTCAGGCTGTCTGAATTCAAACACCAGCCCTACCACTTGAAGCTGTCAACCTCTCTGCCTCAGTTTCCTTGTCATGGGAATAAAAGAACAGTGTCTATCTCAAAACTAAGGATTAACCAAGACCATCCACATAAAGCAATTAAAGCATAAAAAGTATTCAGTTAATGGCTAGTAATAATTCTTTAATGGCCTGTGGATTTTATTGTGGTAAAATATACATAAAATTCATCATTTAAAAAAATTCATTTTAACTATTTTGAGGTGTACAATTCTGTGGCATTTAGTACATTCACAATGTTGTGCAGCCACCACCACCACCACTCTCTAGTTCCAGAACATTTTCATTATCCCAAAAGGAAACCCATTAAGCAGCCACTCCCCATTCTATCCTCTTCCTCAGGCTCTGACAACCCCTAATCTGCTTTCTACCCGTAGGTCCATGGACTTTTGAAGTAATAAATTAACATTTGTAAAACCATTTTCTAGGGTAGACTGAAGTGTTCTTTGGATTCATTAGCCCTATGGCTCACAAGACATACTTCTGCTCACCATTTGTTTAAATAAACCTTGTGAGTCACTTAAGGTAATTTTGTGACCTGTCTGGGAATCAGAAATCCCCCTCTCCTGTGAATTTGGCAAGATTCCCAAAGTCTGACCAATGTTAGGAAGAAGACTGCTTTCAGTGTCCACAAGAGGCAGAATGAGTAAGGCCCTAAAAGATGTTTCTTCATTACATCGTGGAATGTCACCAAAGGATAGAATATTCACCAAATGAAGACTGCTTATTCTTCATCTTTGCATTTTGAAATTCGGCTTTTCAGTCTCTGAACTTTTACCATCAAGAGGTAAAAAAGTGAACTTGGACAAAGAACTAGAACTTTCTATGTAGTATCATTTCCTTTTGGGGCCCCACCCCTCTCACACTGATTTCCCACCCTTCCTTTGTGGTGTGGAAGGCTGGGCAAAAATAACTTTTTTCTTCCCAGGATCTATAAGGGGAGTCGCCGGATACTCCATCAAGAAAGTAACAGGGACAGAGAAGTTACCTTGCAAAGCAACACTGTTCTTCCTTAAGAAACGGTGAAGGCAGAGGTTTCTTAGGCCAAATAACTAAATGTCACCAAGAGGCACAAAAGATTTAAGCTGGAAAACAACGTCCTTGGTCCCAGTTGCAGAGTCAGAAGCTTTCTTTCTCTTTTTTGTAAAGACCGGCACCATTCACCCAGCAAATAGGCAGCGAAGTCCTCATTTTCCATTCTCCCTCCCCCATCCCCTACAGCTTTCCAGCCTTCTGGGTGAAAGCCTGACCCGCCTCAGGCACGGATAGCACTAGGCAGGCAAACCCGGCCTGGAGGTACTCCGATTCGGGGTCCCAGAGCCCAGCGAACTTCCCCGATTCCCAGCGAGTCACTTTATTGCTTTCGAGCTTTTAGAATGGGGGCGGGGGCTTCAAACAGCAAACCAGCCAGAGAAACCTCACGCCTCAAACTCTCGGCAATCCATGCCCTGAGCTGTGCCAAATCCTGGGAAAGTCCTGAGATGGAGTTAACTTGAAGTGGACAAAAGAGAATTACAACTTTCCAAAGACCCGGGTGCCCTGGCAAGTCAGCGTGCGGGTCTCCGAGTTTGCCACAAAGAATCACCCCGGCGCTCCAAGCAGACGAAGCCAAAGCTTCACCCCAGACCTACCAAAAAATTAGACCTCAAGAAGAAGGACGACCTAGGAAGCCCTCCCTTCCACAAGCGCCAGGTGATCCTAATCCTGGCAAGTCTGGGTTCGGCACGTGCTTCAAGCATCCGGCCCTGGGAGCTCTGGCGGCAGGGGCTCCGGCCTCCCACCCATCAGGTAGCTCACTGACCGCGGTCCCCGCAACCCGAGGCTCAAGGAGAGGGCTGCGCGCAGGACCCGGAGGACCCCACAGGGACCGCTGAGCCAGACCTCGGGCGCAAGGCCCTCGCCTGGCGGGACAGCGGGGCCAGGGCCGAAGGCGGGGTTCGGAAGGTGACAGCACTCTGTCCTCTGCCAAGAGTGAGGCAACTCCGGAAACTTCCCGGAGCCGGGGCGCGCCTCCCTCGGCCACCTACTCGGTGTCCCGCAAGCCGGAGCCGCCGGCGCCCAGGCGGCCGCACTGACCTGAGATGGTCTCCTGGTAGCCCTTGGTGAAGAACTGCATGGCTGTGGCCGCCCTCCACGGCGTCTTGAGCAGTCCCTGCCGCTGGGGGTCCTCGCCTAGCGAGCGCAGGATAGACGAGTAGGCGGCCGCCAGGTTGGGGAGGTTCAGCTCATTATCCTCCTCGCTGCGGGGCCTTTCGCCCTTCCAGCCGTCCGCCGGCTGGACGGTCTTGGTCTCCGGCCGCGGCGGCTTCTCGGCCAGCCCGCTCGGTCCGGGTCGCGGCGGCTCCCCCTGGGGGAACCCATTACTGCACCTGGCGCCCCGCGGCTTCGCCGGCGCCCGCACCGGACCTTTCTCCATGGACCCGCCTCTGCCGCTCCGGAGGGACTCTGGGACGCTTCGAGGACTGCAACTAAAGTGCGCCGGCGGCCGCAGGAAATAGGCTGTGGCCAGGATCACCTGAGGAAAGTAGGCGACCGGCCAGTGACACCCTCCCAGCCAGAGACAGTGGAAGCCTAGAGAGCTCGGCAGTGCCTCCTTTTTATCTGCTGGCGGCTCGGCCGGCGCCGCGGGGCGTTCCCATTGGCCGGAGCCTCCGCGCGTCATGGCGCTCGCCCCGCCCCCTCGCCTGTCCTCCGCGGGGCTCCTGAGAGGGGGCGGCCCCGAGGGAGGGGCGCGAGGCGGGGGATCGACCCCGCGAACTCCGGAAAGGCCGCCCCTGGGGGCGGTGAAGCTGACCCGCTGGGGACTCCTCCGGCGCCAGCCGGGAGGAGAGGGATGGACCACTTGGGTTGTTGCAGTGTGAACCGAATCCAAAAGGAGGCAGGCGTCGGGTGCTGGAACCTTGGCGTGGGGATGCGTGCCGGGGGCGCACGGTCAGCCCTATCAGGCGAAGAAAACACTGCCTCAGAAGTGCTCTGGTCCCCTCGCTCTGTGAAAGATGACCAAACAGG
The DNA here is from genome assembly GCF_002201575.2 of Neomonachus schauinslandi. Lineage (NCBI taxonomy): Eukaryota > Metazoa > Chordata > Mammalia > Carnivora > Phocidae > Neomonachus > Neomonachus schauinslandi. Next base: position 43,585,172 of record NC_058411.1, on the reverse strand, counting down.
TGGCCTCGAGGGGAAAAGACTGTGGGTAAGAAGACCAGCTCTTAATGTTTGTAGGGCAAGAGAATAATATGACACAAAACTCGGGTTGGTTAGTTAAAAATTGTCCGACGCTCCTGCCACCAATGAGAACCCTCTCACTCGCGTGAGTCTCTGTATCTAGGTGGATGGTATTTGTGAGGGTCAGAACTTTGACCCTGGAGAAAAATTGATTTACAAGAGAAGAAAAGTTAGGACTTTCATTAAAAACCCATTTGCGCTCTGTGGAAATTTGGTACTGATCGTTTTAGAGTGACGTGCTAAGTAAGCTCCTTTCCCCGGGTGTTGGTACAAATTGTGAAACGTTATTGATCAGCTGGACTCGGAACCAGTGACGTCTGCTTTGACTGTTTTCTTTAAGATTAAAAAATGGGCTTTTTAAAAAAATGGGCTTTTTTCCTCACTTGAGGAATTATTTCATAATGCCAACGGTAAGTTTTAAAACATGTATCAAATTAATATATGATTTGCTTCAGAGAGTTTCTAATGCTGGCTTTCTGACATATATACAGCTTTTAAAAAGCTTCAAATCAGACAAACCAGGAGAGAAGCCCCTGAAATTATTCTATACTAATACAGTAGCTCAGTCATTACAATTATTAATTAGTATTTATTGGATATCTGCTCCAGGCATAACCCTGTTCTAAATATCAAGGAAAGAAATATGGAAATTCCTTGGCCTCCTCAGCACCTTTAGTCTAAAATAGAAGAAGTATTCATGCCAATGTGGTTTTTAAAGATAATTATTGAATGTCTATACGCATGAAATACCAAACTACATAAATCAAGAAATATGACCATCCCTTGGGCTCTTTGTCAGTCTGCTAATATTTTTGTAAGGTTTTTCCCCCATCAGCAAGGTCCTGTAACATTTTTTTCCCTGTAACTGCACTGCCCACTGTCCACTGATATTTTCTGGTCAGAGTTATCCACTGGGTCTCAAAATGTGTCAGCATAGATGGAGACAACATTAAAGAATGGCCTTGTATTTAGCAAATGAAAACAAAGATACCAAGTGAGGTACTTTTAAAAGTGGAAGGATTCAATGGAGACACTTTCAAATAAGATGTTTTCTTAGTGGCAATCTTGTGCCTTCCTTTAAAAGCATTTGTAAACATTAACTAATATCGTATTCTCCAAAGACAATTTCTAATGACATTTTTACCCTAAAAATTAAATTTTCTTATAAACACTGCCACTGAGGCATCAGCATTTTTGTTACTCTGGATTTGTTCTATAAAATATTTACTTGTTTTTTTTTTTTAAAGATTTTATTTATTTATTTGAGAGAGAGAGAATGAGAGACAGAGAGCACGAGAGGGAGGAAGGTCAGAGGGAGAAGCAGACTCCCTGCCGAGCAGGGAGCCCGATGCGGGACTCGATCCCGGGACTCCAGGATCATGACCTGAGCCGAAGGCAGTCGCTTAACCAACTGAGCCACCCAGGCGCCCCTAAAATATTTACTTGTTAAATGGAGGCAGTACCTTTCAGCCAAATGCCCAAAGGTAATACAAGGAAGCTTTATAATCACCATTATATAAACAGTTTAACAGTGAAATGTAGGTTGTTGGCAGGGGTGGTTATAAGTAGAAATGAGAGAAGAAGGAGGAATAAACTAAAATAGGAGGGACATACTCCACAGAATTTATTAGCACAAAATATTTCAACAGTAAAACTATGAGCATTCACAGCTAGAAATTGTAATGACATCTATGTTTCTAACCCAGTAAGGGACCCAGTTTCACCTTGGACCCAACCTGGGAGTGACTTTCTATCAAAAAACCAAGGATTTTTTTTTTAATTCTCCCATTTTTAGGACAGTAGCAGAACAGAGAAGCAGATGAGTGAGATACAGTATCAGAGATTGAATACTGCAGTGCTACAGAAATGTATAGTCACTTACCAAGGGTAACAGGTAAACTAACCTTAGGCATTTGGCAATGGTAACTGGAAAAGAAAAAAGTAAATTTCTTTAAATGCACTTAATGAAGATTTTATATTTGAGATTCAAACTTTAGAGGATATTCTTGACTAAGGTGGAAAGATACACAAGAAAAGTGTCCTTATTCCACTCCTAACTTCCAGAAGAAAAACTGTGAAGTCAATGCAATCCTGAGATGTCTCACTAAATCCCCCAAATGTCAGGGGAAGCAAACTAAATTGAGCCCTTAACTTTCTTCTCCTCTTACTGAGGAGGAATGGAACAACTTTTGGAGAGAAAAATGGAACATTGAGCTGACTCTCTGAGATGGAAAGGAATGAGATCACTCAGCTCTATACTGAGTTGAGGAAGGTGTCCACAGCCCAAAGTTACCTCACAAGGCAAGGGTAGATATACCCCAAATATCACATGTCCCTGGCAGAGGATCTTAAATAACACCTCAGAAGAACTAGCATGTGCTAAAAAGAGGGGTACTAATGAAGAGTGCCTTCTACCACAGATGAACACTGTCCCAACCTTCACAGTCCCTTATAGGAGAAAGGATATATCACAGTCACCTCAAGTCCCAAACTGTAGCAGAGTCAGGAAAACAAATGAGGTTCCACAGTAATGGGAACACAAAGAAGTCATCCTCAATAATATCAGGCATGGGTGGAACAGCAAAACGGCACAGCAACCATTGCAAACATACAATAGCCAAACAAAACAGACTAAACAAAGGCGGGAATAATATACCATATTGAAGACACAAAGACAAAGAATGCAGCTGAGTAGGAAATAAAGCTCATGGAACAGAAGAAAATTCCTCAAAAATTTTTTATGCTACAAAACAATAAAAACATGAGTTCAATACGATAAAAAAAAAAACCCAAGATAATAGAATAATAAAATTGAAAAAGGAGTTACAAATCTAAGGAAATGAATTGAGGACCATCATTATTATGGAATTTGTTAAAAAGAATCATGTATAAAATAGACACTGCAGGGCCTGGCGTGCTGCAGAGGAACAGCTGTTGATCTGCGGTGGCTTCAGGTCCCCGGCTCGTTGGTGGCTCCCGTGCTCTGCTTCTCCCCACTTCTCTCCAGCAGCTGCCTGGTGAAGACAAAGCCATGGCGCTCCGGGTCACCAGGAACACAAAAGTTAATGTTGAAAATAAGGTGAAGGTCGGTATGGCAGGCACAAAGCGCGTGCCTCTGGCCACGACTGCGGCCTCCAAACCCAGGCTGAGGCCAAGAACAGCTCTCGGAGACATTTGTAACAAAGTCAGCGAACAACCACAGGCCAAACTGCCTCTGAAAAAGGAAGCAAAAACTTTGGTTCCTGGAAAAGTTATTGCTAAAAAAATACCTAAACCTCTGGAAAAGGCACCTGAGCCTGTGCCAGAACCAGAGCCAGATCCTGAGCCCATTAAAGAAGAAAAACTTTCGCCTGAGCCTATTTTGGTTGATACTCCCTCTCCAAGCCCAATGGAAACATCTGGATGTGCCCCTGCAGAAGAATATCTGTGTCAGGCATTCTCTGATGTAATTCTTGCAGTGAATGATGTGGATGCAGAAGATGGAGCTGATCCAAACCGTTGCAGTGAACATGTGAAAGATATTTATGCTTATTTGAGACAACTTGAGGAAGAGCAAGCAGTCAGACCAAAATACCTACTGGGTCGTGAAGTCACTGGAAACATGAGAGCCATCCTTATTAACTGGCTAGTACAGGTTCAAATGAAATTCAGGTTACTGCAGGAGACCATGTACATGACTGTTTCCATTATTGATCGGTTCATGCAGAATAATTGTGTGCCCAAGAAGATGCTGCAGCTGGTTGGTGTCATTGCCATGTTTATTGCAAACAAATATGAAGAAATGTACCCTCCAGAAATTGGTGACTTTGCCTTTGTGACTGACAACACTTACACTAAACACCAAATCAGACAGATGGAAATGAAGATTCTAAGATCTTTAAATTTTGGTTTGGGCCGCCCTCTACCCCTGCATTTCCTTTGGTGAGCAACTAAGATTGGAGAGGTTGATGTTGAGCAACATACTTTGGCCAAATACCTGATGGAACTAACTGTGTTGGACTACGATATGGTGCACTTTCCTCCTTCTCAGATTGCAGCAGGAGCTTTTTGCTTAGCACTGAAAATTCTTGATAATGGTGAATGGACACCAACTCTACAGCATTATCTCTCATACACTGAAGAATCCCTTCTAAATGTTATGCAACACCTGACTAAGAATATAGTCATGGTGAATTGTGGGCTTACAAAGCACATGACTAACAAGAACAAGTATGCCACATCTAAGCATGCTAAGATCAGCACTCTGGCACAGCTAAATTCTGCACTAGTTCAATATTTAGCCAAGGCTGTGGCAAAGGTGTAACTTGTAAACATGAGTTGGAGTACTATAACTGCAAATAAAATTGGCACCATGTGCCATCTGTACATATTATATGTTACCTTTACTTTTAATAAAGTTTGTGGTCCTTTTTACTTCTTAAAAAAAATAGACACGGGCGCCTGGGTGGCTCAGTTGGTTAAGCGACTGCGTTCGGCTCAGGTCATGATCCTGGAGTCCCGGGATCGAGTCCCGCATCGGGCTCCCTGCTCGGCAGGGAGTCTGCTTCTCCCTCTGACCCTCCCCCCTCTCATGCTCTCTGTCTCTCATTCTCTCTGTCTCAAATAAATAAATAAAATCTTTAAAAAAAAAAAAAATAGACACTACAGAAAATGTAATTACGGGGCACCTGGGTGGCTCAGATGGTTGAGCGTCTGCCTTCAGGTCAGGTCATGATCCCAGCGTCCTGGGATCGAGCCCCGCATCGGGCTCCCTGCTCAACGGGGAGCCTGCTTCTCCCTCTCCCTCTGCCTCTCTCCCTGCTCGTGCTCTCTCTCTTTCTCTGTATCTCTGTGTCTCAAATGAATAAATAAAATCTTTAAAAAAAAAAAAAAGAAAGAAAATGTAATTACTGACATGAAGAAAGGCAGGTGAATGAATGCAGAAAAGAGAGAAAGATGAAAGCTTTTAGAGAAGACAAAGATGATCCAGCATAAGAATAATTAGGGTTCCAAAGATAGAGAACTCAACAAATGGGAGAGAATGTAGTCAAAGATATAATACAAGCATATTTCTGTACCAGAAAGAAACCCTTATATTTATATGCAATTGATTTTCAACAGGAGTGCCAAGACAATTAAATGGGGTAAGAAGTCTTTTCAACAAATGGTACTAGGGCAAGTGGACATCCTCTTGCATGTAGCAAAAAAAGAACTTGGAGTGGGGGGGTCGGTGAAATAGGCGAAGGGGATTAAGAGGTATAAAATTCCAGTCATAAAATGAATAAATCATGAGGACAAAAAGTATAGCCTAGGGAACGTGGTCAGTAATATTATAATAGCATATGGTAACAAATGTGACTACACTTATTATGGTGAGCTCTGCATGATGAATAGAATTGTCAATTCACTATGTTATACACCTGCAACTAATATAACATTGTGGATTGCTATCTCACATCATATACAAAAATTAACTCAAAATAAATCAAAGACCTAAACGTAAAAGCAAAATTTATAAAACTCTTAGAAGAAAATATAGACATCTTCATGTCCTTGGATCAGCCAATTAGATTTCTTTAAAAAGACACCCAAAGTGGAAGTAACAAAGGGAAAAGGAAAAGATAAATTAGACTTCACCAAAATTTAAAACTTTTGTGCTTCAAAGGACACTATCCAAAAAAAGGGAAAATATAACCCACAGAATGGAAGAAAATATTTACAAATCATGCATCTAATAAGGAACTAGTATCTAGAATATATAAAGAACTCTAACAACTCAATAAAAAGACCAGGAACCGATGGGCAATAATTCAATGGACAAAGGATTTGAATGGACATTTTTCCAAAGTATACACCTAGTCAAGAAACACATGAAAAGATGCTCAACACTATTAGCCTTCACGGAAATGCAAATTAGGGTATGAGTGAATACTACCTCACAACCCCTAGGATAGCTCTATTCAAAAAGATGATAACAAGTGTTTCTGAGAACATGAAGAAATAGGAATTCTCATACACTGCTAGTGGGAATATTAAATAGTGCAGCTGCATTAGAAAATGGTCTGTCAATTCCTCGAAAAGTTAAACATAGAATTCCTATATGACCCAGCAATTCCACAGCAAGTAGAAACCTAGGAGTAACAAAAACATGCCTACACAAAACTTGTACATGAATGTTCATAGCACCATTATTCACAATAGCCAAAAAGTGGAAACAACCCAAACGTCCATCAACTGATGAATAGATAAACTAAGTGTGATACTAAGTGTGATATACATGTACACTGGAATATTATTCAACCATAAAAATGAAGTACTGATATATCCAATAGCATGGATGAACCTTGAAAACATTATACTAGGGCGCCTGGGTGGCTCAGATGGTTAAGCATCTGCCTTCTGCTCAGGTCGTGATCCCAGGGTTCTGGGATCCAGCCCCACATCGGGGGTGGGGGCGTGGGGGGAGTGTTCCTGCTCAGAGGGGATCCTGCTTCTCCCTCTCCTTCTCCTGTTCCCCCCACTTATGCTCTCTCACTCTGTCAAATAAATAAATAAAATCTTTAAAAAAAAAAAGAAAACATTATACTAAATGAAGAAAGCCACATGCAAAAGGCCACATACTATGTAATTCTGTTGTGTGAAATGCATAGCATAAGCAAATGCATCAAGACAGAAAGTAGATTAGTGGTTGCCATGGAGTGACCACTAATAGGGTATGGTTTCTTTTTGGGTGGTGAAAGTTTCCTGGAATTTGTGGTGATATTTGTACAACTTTGTGAATATATTAAAAACTATTGAACTGTACAGTTTAAAAGGATAAATTTTATGGTATCTGAATTATATCTCAATAAAAAGGATATTTCTCTTAAAAACTAAAAATAAAATTTGCAAAATATATCTATAACTTTCCTAGAACCAGACGTTTAGAAAAATTTTAGACAGAATGCTTAACGCCAAGCTGGATAAACTTCAAGGTTAAAGACAGTTTCAAGGATAGAGTTTTTCAAGCAGCCACGGAAAAACAAAACAAAACAACAAATTGCCTAAAAAGGTTTGCGAGTAAGGATACAAGCTATCCTCTGGTTTTTCCACAGCAACAGTCATTGATAAAAAAAAAATTTAATTTTTTTTGGAGGAGACAGCTTTATCACTTTAAAGAAAGTAAGTTATACCTACTCAAGAGAGTATTTAAGTCCAGGGTACACTGTCTTAAACATGTATGAACTCAGAAAACACAACTCATAGAAGTTTCTTATTGAGAAAACCACTCGATATGAGATCCTGCTAATTAAGAGATAATCGAAATAAAGAACTCAAGAATGAAGAAGTTATCATAAATATTTAAATATAAAATCAAGGGGTGCCTGGGTGGCTCAGTCGTTAGGCGTCTGCCTTCGGCTCGGGTCATGGTCCCAGAGTCCAGGGATCGAGCCCCGCATTGGGCTCCCTGCTCGGCAGGAAGCCTGCTTCTCCCTCTCCCATTCCCCCTGCTTGCGTTCCCTCTCTCGCTCTGTCTCTCTCTGTCAAATAAATAAAATCTTAAAAAAAAAAAAAAAAGGAAAAGACCTTTAAAAAATAAATAAATATAAAACCAATTTAAATTTTTTAAATATAAAAACAATTCTAAATACAAAGCCAATACTAAATCACTTTGAAATCATTGTTACAGAACAGAACATGAACAGTATGAACCTGGACAATATAAGAATAATACAACTAACCAAAACCGAGAATCGGAGAAGGGTGATGGGCAGTCTTCAGCCTTCATAAAAAGGAGTCAATAATATTATGTAAACTGAAACATATTAGGGGTACCTGGATGGCTCAGTCAGTTAAGCATCTGCCTTCAGCTCAGGTCATGATCCTGGGGTCCCAGAATGGAAGAGCCGTGTTTCTGGCTCCCTACTCAGTGAGGAGTCTGCTTCTTCCTTTGCCCCCCACCCCCCGCCCAGCTGGCATGGTCTCTCTCGCTCACTCGCTCACTCTCTCTCAAATAAATAAAATCTTTTAAAAAATAAAAATAAACTGAAACATATTGGTAAAAAATAAAAAAAAATCTTCATGGTTTTTGTAATTTCTTTTTTTAACTTTAGAGGGATTGTTAAAGAAATACCACAAAGAAATTTTATGTGTCAACTTGACTGAGGTAAGGGTTGCTCAGATACCTGGTAAAACATTTCTGGGTGCATCTGTGAGGGTGTTTCCAGCAGAGAGTAGCATATGAATTGGTGAACTGAGTCAAGAAGATTGCCCTCCCCAAAGTGGGTTGGCATCATCCAACCTGTGGAGGGCCTGAATACAACAACAAGGTGGAGGCAGGGCAAATTCACTCTCTCTGCTTGGAATGAGACATCCATCTTCCCCTACCCTCAAACACTGGACATCAATGCTCCTGGTTCTCAGGCTTTCTGACCCAGATGAGGACTTATATCATCAGCCCCCCTCATCCCACCCCTGTTCTCAGGCCTTATGGACTCAGACTGAAAGTGCAGCCCTGGTTTTCCTGGCCCTCCAGCTTGCTGCAGGCAGATTTTGGGACTTTTGGGCCACATAACCACGTGAGCCAATTCTTATAATAAATCTCCTCTTATATATCTCTCTATATATATTTTATTGGTTCTGTTTCTCTGGAGAAACCTAATACAGATTTTTTTAAATATCTTCCTTCAGATTTGCTTCAGATCCCTTTTCTTCCTATTAAGTTCAAATAAAATGAATGTGTTTCTATTAAAAATAGAATTTCTGATAGGATGCCATTTGGCAAAGGGTTTCAACCAGCTTTTTGCAAAGAGCTGAAAATTCATATTAGAATGCCACTGCATGGTATTCATAGTTACCACTCCAACAAACTGTATGTGGTTCTCATTCTATAGGGTAGGCTCAGTTATAAATTCCATTAAAGTCCCAAGTATGGAATAAGCCACATAATACCTCAACTGAAGATTGGATCCCGATGCCCAGAGTGGGCAATCAGGTAAATGCCACTCTGGAAAGGCTGTTATAGCCATGTTTCTCCTCTGGGTGTGCTACATGTTAATTGTAGCACAGGAACTATGGTTAAAGAAAGCAAAATCCAAGTTCCTGCTTCCTGAGTAGCTATGAAAAAAGCCAGACAACACATGATGTCACCACCTTAACTTGTGCTAAGATTGTGGAATTCACGGGGAGAGCTAGATATGAAGCATTCTTCAGTCTGCTTGACGATGGGAGTGAGAGTGGGGCTTCCTCCTGGCATCCCTTCCTTCAGTTACTGCTCTGGCTCAGGACCATCTGCACACCCACTGTCAAATGCAACAAACCTCTTTCCATCCATGTTCCATGTAACTTTGTCTATGTCAGTAGGCACCAATAGAAGACCCCTAGAGACAATTTCCCCTACTCTATATTGAATCCAAAACCAGATGTGGATTTTAAGGTTGAGAATCCCAAGCCAAGAAGGAGAAATTTAAAGTTTCATGAAATTATCCAAATGCTTTCACTTTGAGCTGATTCTCTCAGGATTTTAGTCAATTTCTGGGTATGTTTAGGGGGCCCTTTTTGGCCTATAGCCTACAATGTGCAAAATATTTGTGGTTTCAGAGATTAACAAAAATTAAGCTTGTAATCTGCTCCAGCTGAGTCAATAAACTTCAGAGAAGGGTTCCATTGCCGTGGCCCCATTGGTCCCATCATGCCATCAAGATCAGGTGTCATTCATTCATTCAACCAATATTTAGTGAATATCTACTCTATGTCAGGCTCTGTTCAAGGCACAGGGAATGCAGCAGTGAACAAAAAAGAAAACAAAACAAGGAACTTACATTCATTCATTCAACAAGTTCTTTGATGTTGCTACCTCTACAACATATCTGCTTTTTTAAATTATTGGTTTCAGAAGAATTCTAGAGACCATTGCCACTTAAAAAGTAAAACTATGTATGGGGCAACTGGGTGGCTCAGTTGGTTAAAGTGGCCGACTCCTGATTTCAGCTCAGGTCATGATCCTAGAGCTCAGGGTTCTGGAATCGAGCCCCACCTTGGGCTCTGCACTCAGCAGGTAGTCTGCTTGGGATTCTCTCTCTTTCTCCCTCTGCCCCTCCCCCTGCTCGCACGTGTGATTTCTCTCTCTCTCTCTCAAAAATAAATAAATAAATCTTTTTTTTTAAAAAAAGGTAAAACTATGTAAGTTCACAAGTTAGAAAAAATAAGGGTCATGTCATATAGTGGCTAAGAAAAAAACCTGTGGTGTCACACTCTCTGGGTTCATGCCCTGGCTCCATCAGTTATCAATTTGGTAACCATGGGCAAGTCTCCTAACTTCTTTTTTTAAAGATTTTATTTATTTATTTGTCAGAGAGAGAGAGAGAGAGCACAAGCAGGGGGTACAGCAGGCAGAGGGAGAAGCAGGCTCCCCGCTGAGCAAGGAGACTGATGCGGCACTCGATCCCAGGACCCTGAGATCATGACCTGAGCCGAAGGCAGCCGCTTAACTGACTGAGCCATGCAGGTGTCCCAAGTCTCCTAGCTTCTTAAAGCCTCAGTTTCCTCATCTGGAAAATGGGTGGTACAATAATAGACCTTCATAGGCTTGTTGTGAGCGTGTGAAACAATCCATGTAGAGTTTAGCAACAGCACTAGATACATAACAATTGAGTGATAAATGTTAGCCATTGTTAACAGTAAAGGTGTTTAAAATGCAAAAAGAATATTTTAATTATCGAAAGATCCCTTGGAAAAGGAGTATTTAAATGCTGATTTACTCAAGGGAACCTAAGTTCAGACCAGAAAAGCTTAGTGTTATCTCTTATGATTAACTGAAAATTAATCAGAAGTTAAAATAACATAAATCAATAAGAATATTTGTTTCAAGTCTTTCAGTAATGGGTTGTGAGGTAAAACTGTGTAAATACTGAGTTTGGTATCTTTTCAAATGCACTTTGTACAGCCTCTGATCGTGGAGGTACAGACTCATACCTATTCACTGAATAACATTTCCTATTAAATGCCCATACTTTGAGCTCCCAACCAGGCATTGAGAAATGGCATGATTCAACAAGAAAGGCTGGCAAACTCATGTATGATGGAAAGAATGAGGCAGTGCTCTGTCATCTGAGATAAAGATGATCTGGACACTGACCCATTTATATCTACAAAGAGTGCCATCTCCAACACAGCCATGTCTGATGGTAAGGCTGTACATCCCATCCTAGAATTTCCACTTTTCCTGACCTCCTCTATCAATTAGCCTGGTACTTACTTCTGGAGGATGCTTAGTTTACCCAGAGTAGAGGATTTGTTTTCTAGTCAGCAGATGCTTTCAAGTGGTAATTTAACTGTCAATGAAAAATAAATAAAAGGTGTTGCAAATTCTGTAAGATCTTAGCCATTTATGGAAGCTCTGTTGTTATTGAATGTATCTTCCTCTCAGTTGCCTGGGGAACTGCATTTTAATGTCACACATCAAGCAGTTCTTTCCTGAATGTAATTGTAGTTTTTCTGATGCCATGGTTAAAGCTGTTCAAATGTTTGGCTTCTGGCAAATATTTCCTAACATCATTCATGACAGTGATGGATCTGAAGCAATTTTAATACATTTTTAAATTCCACTAACTTGTTAAATAACCAGAGAAAGAATCCTATATAAATTTAAAATATCTTTATTACCCAAAGAGGTGTCTGGGAAGATACATTCAAATTTGTAATGATCTGATGCTTTCAAGACTGTGGTTGGTCCTTTACCAAATCACATGTAGAGGGCAGCCATGATCTCTCATAAGAGAGGTGCCTTATGGCAAGATGAAGCCCTGCACTGGGTTGACCATTGGTTTCTGGCAGTCACTGCTAGATGCCTACCCAATATTCTCTCTCACCTTCTTTTTTTACTGAGAGCTCTCCAGCTTAGTTCAGAGAGCCAGTGTGCCTGGACTTGGCTAAAAACACATATTTTCCAAGCTCTCTGCAGCTTCAATGGTCTTATGACATCATTCTATCCAAAGAGTTATCAGTCACTGGGTGGCACTTCTGGGAAAGACCTTTCAAAGGGAGTGGATAGGTGCTCAGCTGATAGGCACTTTATGCCTTCACATTCTTTCTCTTACCTAGAGGTGGATCAGTCATCTTGTTCCCAGGAAGCCACAAGTACATGCTCGGGATGGCTGAGCAGAAAGATGTGAAGATCCTAAGTCCCTGATAGCACAGCATAGCCTCCATTCCAGCCTGGGACCACCTCCCCCTCCAGGCTTCCCATTACTTGAGATAAGTGAAACAATTTGTGCCACTAGTATTTGAGTCCCTATCATTAAAAGCCAAACACAAATCCTATCTGATACAAAATTTGGTACCTGTAAATGGAATGCTGCAGGTAAAATTGGGAAACTAAGTGTTTGGACAGAGGGCTCTAAAGATCCACCTGTTGGAGGCTGAAAAGCTAGTGGTCCCTGTTTTGGCAAGGCATTTGATCAAACTGTCTCTACTATACCTTGCTTGCTGTGCTTCAGTCAGCACTATGGTGGCAGATTAGGAAGATAGATGGAATCTGGTCCATTGGGAATTTTCCAAGTCATTCTAGGCCAGCTCTGCCACCCCCAGACTTCTAATTGGATAAGAAGAATGGTCCTTTATATTTTCTTTGCATTTTACATTATAGAATCCATTCTAGTTAAGGCACATAAATGAGAGGAATGACTCCAAGTACTTTGCATGGTGCCTGGCATATGAAAACTAAAAGGAATTTGTTGAATAACTAAATGAGACACTCTTATCATCTTATTCTTGTCTCACTTCAGAACATGCATAGATAAGAACCTTGCTTTTGTTGGTTTTACCATTTTCTGCTAGTTTATCATCCTTCCTTCAAGAAAGTGAATTTACAAATTGATTAAATAATGGCTGGTTCAGCTGGTAGAGCATGTGACTCTTAATCTCAGGGTCATGAGTTTGAGCCCCATGGTTTAGAGGGTATAGGTATAGAGTTTACTTAAAAAATACATACATACATACATAAGTTGGACTTTCTGATAGCCAGTCCTAGCCTTTAGACGATAATGCTACCTAACACTTTTTTAATGCTGTCATGTGCCAGGCACTTTTCTAAGAAATTTATTAACTGACTTATTCTTCACTACAACACCATAACATAAGATTATTATTATTATGTTAGTTCTGTCAGTGGGAAACTATTATTATAATAGTTTTGTAGGTATAGAGGGCACATGTAAGTTAGGCATCTTGTCCGAGATCCCACAACTAGAATGAGTGAGTAACAGAGCCAGGATTAATCCAAGTGTTCTAGCTCTTGACTACCACACTTTAATGTTACTTTAGTATTAATTTTCTTCATTCTTCGTCATCATCCTCATTCTGATCTTGGTCTCTGAGATAGTTGCTATCACCTTATGAGTTTGGGTTTTTAAAGTCTTTGGTTGACCATGCTGTGTATTTCTCCTTCTACCCACCTGTGAGGAGGTGGTTGGGTTGGGCATCATGGCCCATGGAGGCAGGCTCTCTGTAGGAATGATTAATGTTTATACTTAATGCTTTAAAAAAAAATTGTGAATTTGTTTTATTATAACAGTAAGGCATAAACATTTGCTGGTTACTAGGTAGTAGAGAATTCTAGATGTCTCTGTCTCCATTCTCCCCTTCCTCTAAAGTAATAGAATCCTAATATTAATCTGGGTACATGGCCACCCTCAATGAAGATACCTTCCTGACAACCTCACACTTAGATGAAGACATTGATTTCTGGACAATGGGATGTTAAGAAAAAGAATGTATTCAACTTTGAGGTTGCATCTCCCTTCTTGTAGCCTGGAATGGGAACATAGGGGCTTAAAGGATTATGTAGACAAAGCAATCCCCTATAGATAATGGAACAACCAGATAGATGGAGCCTGGAGCCTTAGTGACTTTATGGAGCAGAGCCACTATGTCAGTCCAGTCATATATTTGAGAGAAAAATACATTCTTCTGTTGTTTAAGCCCTGGTATTTTGGACCTCCATTATGGGAAGCAGAACTTATGTCCTAATTAATACAACTGGGATATATAATTTAGACTTCAGAGCCAGATTTAAAGAGATGCAAATGTCAATCGTATGATGTTGGCATCCTGCGTGATTTATCTGATTCATCAATCTTTAACTGACATCATTGTTGTAGAACTCTGTATTGAATAGAGAAAATCCCACATTTTAATAAAAAGAACTCTTAATCTTTCCTGGAATTATACCTTTCTCTGATGATCTCTAATCTCAAAGCCTCTAGATTCCTTTCTATAGCTGTCGAGGACTGTTTACCACTATTAGAGAAATGATCTTGCCATTCCCTTTCACTTTCTAGTTTTTTCTTGTTTGATTAAGTGTATGTTTTCTATGCACCGAAAAGATAGAAAACCCCTCATTCCTGAGCAAACCAGGATGGTTGGTTACACTAGTTATACTTAAAATATGTTACCCTGTTACTTTTCCAAGAGCTTCTGAGTTTTTATCTACAACTACCTTTCTACTTTTTTCTTCCTTTCATTCTCAACTAACATTTGTTGATTTTCCATTATATGCCAAGTATAATATTAGGTTTTGGAGAAGTACAAAGGATAATGGGAAAAGGACCTTTTCATCTACTAAAGGAAACAGATGGGTAAATCTAATTACAATATATTGTAATAAATACAATTAAAGAGGTAAGTGTGAAATATTTGGGGAGTACAGAGGAAGCAGTAATTTGAAATAATGATTGAGTTAGGAAAGGGCTTCATAGAGAAGGAGGCATTTGATATGCATCTTAAAGATGGTTAGGTATTCATCAAGCAGGGAAGTTGCTTCTTAGCACTTAGTGCTTCCTTTATAATGGAACTTTAATCTGAACATAAGTTCAATACAAAACAAAACACAAAACCTGGAAATGGATGCTCATTATTCATGATTTCTTTTTGTGAAATTTTTAGCTGAATCTTTCCCCCACTCAGAAACATGTTGTAGTAGTTCTGGTTAAAGAAATGCAAACAGAAGTTGTTGGAAGAATGGGAAGACTAATCAAGAGGGACATGCAGTTGATGTAAGCCCTTTTGCCATTTCCCCTTACCCTTCCTGGGATTCAGATGTGATGACTGGCACTCCAACAGCCATCTTGGACCATGAGGTAACTTTCAGAATGAGTGCACTAATGATGGCAGATTGGAAAAATAGGAGGTATCTGGCTCGTGATAACTGTGGAGCAACCATAGGAGTCCTGGACTATCTACCTCAGGGCTTTTACAAGAAAGAATATTAATCTTTTGTGTATTCATACCATTGCTATTTAGGGGTTTGGATTATATGAAGTTAAATCTAATCACAACTAATATAAGTAACAAGTCAAATTTTTAGTGATTACTATATTAGCAGTCAAACACCCACCACTACTATGACAGTTTGAGTAAGAATTCTCTGACATAGTACAAAAAATACAGACATCATTTTAGATAATGGAAAAGTATCAGACAACCTTTGGCCATATCCCGCCTCAGCCCTGCTTAAGCTCCCATCTCTCTTCAGATGCTGGGTCCCTCTGCTACCACTTCCCTTCTTTTCAGGATTAGCTCTATTTGCCCACCATGTCAACCATTACATTCCTGTCCATTTATTTTGTTAATTAGGTCATCTATACTCTAGGGCTCAGCCTAGCTAAGCCCTGATGATCATGTACTTTATACTCCTAAAATATATTTTGCTTATTATAGACAACTTTCTCCCCTAAAAAGAATTCTGTATTAACTCAAACGTTTTCCCTCTACACCTATATTATCTCAATCCCAAAGCTTCCTCAACCAACCTGTAGCTATTTGTTGCAGTTCTATATCATTTAATATCCATGGAAAAGCTTGGTCCACAAAGGAAACTCTTAACCAAAGACATATGGATTGAGTTTATACTGTTAAATGATAAACTGAAGCATATTAAATTTTCAAGAGTTTATTTGAGCAAAAATTGATTCCAGTCAGGCAGCACTAAACTGGAAGTGGTTAGGAACGCTCCACCAAAAGGAGCCAGGGAAAAGACTTTTTATAGAGAAGATGTTGAAGCAAAGCAAGGAAATTATTTGATTGGCTATAGCTTAAGCAGCTGCCTTATTTGGGAAAGCCTAGTTGGCTGTTTGTGATTGGTTGCCCTTAGGTTTTGATTTCTTTACCTTGAGTCATTTACAGGCTTAGGTTTTGGTTTGCTTACTCAGGCCATAAAGGCATTAAAGCTACCCAGTCTAATGGCCTCCTTGTTTAATTAATTTAACAATCTAAAGCCCTAACAATATCTTCATACTCCATCTGTATAGTACAAATCGCTTTTCTAAATCTAAGGAATGAGATCATTAATACTAATGTTATATATGTTTGTTTATACCCATGAGGTCCCAGAAAAAAATTCTGAGTTAATGTGCATTCCTGTTCAGGTATCAGACTTACATTTTCGTGAGAAAGCCTAGAGACAAAAAAATGTTAGAATTTTAGGTTGGTAGGGAGGTATTCTTGAGCAGGAAAGCCTCAGTGCCCCTCAGTTTCCAATGGATAAGAAGCCCCTACTCCCAACCTTCAGACTCTAAATAAAGCTGTCTTTGGCTTCCATGTACTATGAGGTGTGGGGGAGATGAGAGAGGCTTCAATGGAATTGGAAAAGGGGATATATCCCAACAACAACAGTAAGTCCTGGGTCTTGGGAAATGGCATCACGTGGGTCTGTATATCTGCAAAGTTGTGAAGAATCTAAAAGGAGAGTTGTATAAACTTTCTTCTCCAAGGCTAAGTCAATTTCCTTCTCTTGACTCCCTGGTTTTACTTGACCTGTTTCTTTCCTCTTCTTTTGGCTTCTTCCATACCTGCCAAAATCTGCCCTTCTCACTTTTGTTGTATACCTAATATTAATGATATTAATGATTATTTAAAGAATGAAACATATTTCCAAACTGAGTGTGTGTATATCAATTATATATATATATCTTCTTATTGAAATCTACACAGAATTATATAGGAGTAGGCAGTTGTAACATTTGTGAATGAGTTTGGGAAATATAGCTTACTTAGAAGAACAGTGAAACTTTTCAGAATGCTAACATGATAGGAGCATGTGTTTCAACAGTATATTCCAAGCTTCAGTCATTCAAGTACCATCTGGCTCTCATGATTGTCCTTATTTCTGAGGGTATTTTAAAAGCTCCAGGAGCCACCCCATACAACCAAAACCTTGGAGGGGTGTACAAAAATATTCCCAACCTTGTATGTTGTAATCACCTACCTTAAATATGATTCAAACCATGAAAGAGAACAGGCCCTTTGTGGCTAGGCCAAGAACGGCATCCAACTAAATAAGGATCAAACAGAAATCAAGAAATGAGCAGAAGGCAGAGAAACTCAATTCTCACCCCATATCCCCTCACCACACTCCCTCAAGCCAAAAAAGAAAGTCACAACTAAGCTCTAGGCTAATACAATCTTTACATGGAAATCTGTGAGCAGTGGCAGAGATTGAGAGAAAGAGGCTCTGAAAGCCATCCGTTCTGATTTTGGCAATGATGTAGAGAAAGAACACAGTTTAGCATTCAGACAGGTCTGTGGAATTCCAATTTAGCCACTGATTAGAAGCTCTGTACCTTGGGCATATTCCTGAACCACTCTACTTCATTTTCATCTTCTGGAAAATGGGACTAACAATATCCTCCTTGCAAAGTTACTGAAATAAATTTTTTAAATATAACATACATGATATGATCCCATTGATATAACTTCTACAAACAAGGAGGACTCATCTGAGATGTTAGAAGTTAAGGTATTGGCTATCTTTGAGAGAGGGGAGGGTCTTAGTTGAGAGACGGGTGCAATGATAATTGACTGAGGTTTCCACTTAGGTTTTGGGCACTTTTCTGTATGTAAGTATATTCAACTTTTGTTAAAGTTGAAAGAAATGACATATGTAAGAACCTAGTACTGTGCCTGAGAGATTCTAGGCACCCCGTGAATGACAGTTGTTATTTGTTGGCCATTTTAGAGGTTAAAAGCCTGTTGAAAGACATGCAATTGAGAAATCAATAAGAATGAAGCCAGATTTTAAAGATTCCAATAATTTGTGCAAAGGCACAACATGTCATTAACAGCCCACATGGGAATTTGAGAAATACTGTTATTAGCATCAGAGGTGGAAGTAACTAGAAGGTGTGAAAAACTATATTTCATGTAATTGAAGAGGATCAATTTTACTGTTACACAGCACTTCATCTAGTTCCCATGTCCTACTAGAGGTACCCTGGAATCTTTCCCTCTAGTCTGATCCCCATCCACCATTTAGGCCTGCTTATGTCCATTTTAAATGAAAATTCAGTTCCTGCTAGTTAAACAAATTTTTCCATCGAAAAACTGTGGCAAGCTTTGATCTAATCAAAGCAGTTGATCTAATCAAGACTTGATTGGTAAGCCTTCTTGCAACAGTAACAGAAGAAGGCATTTATTTATTTATTTTTAAGATTTTATTTATTTATTTGACAGAGAGAGAACACAAGCAGGGGGAGCGGCAGGCAGAGGGAGAAGCAAGCTCCCCGAAAAGCAAGGAGCCGGTTGGGGGACTCGATCCCAGGACCCTGGGATCATGACCTGAGCTGAAGGCAGACGCTTAAACAACGGTGCCACCCAGGCGCCCAATAGCAAATAAATCTTTATTCTTTTTTTCCTTAAAATCTTCCATCAGCTTTAAACAAAATAAGGGCAAGCCTTTCATCTTTCTAAGAACAAAAAGCCTAACTGGTGTTTGTGTGGCTGCACCTGTCTGTTCACTTACATACTGTCACCATTTTCCAGGAATCAATACAATTATTTGCCCCTAGACATAGTTTCCCAGCAACACACATCTTGAACCAATTCAGGTGAATTTCCTTTGTCATTTATTGTCACCTGGCTTCTGCATCAAGTGACTGTAACCTTCCGCAAACATTAGGATTATGCCTACTCAAGGGAAATGAGTAAATGTTATGTTTATACACTGTCTTTCTCTTGAGATTTTATGATACTGAGCAAAGAGTCATAGTCAAGGCCACCATAGTCTCTTTGAAGGCAGCTGGCCAGGTATTTTTGTGCCATGCAAACAGAGCAAAACAGATTTACTCCCAGGGTTTTCTGACCGGAAGGAAAGGCAGGACTTTCAACAACTATTGATGATCAAGAGACACCCAAGAAATAATCTGATTTTCCTGCACAAGAGTCTACCCTGACATTTTCTCATTCTTTCCACTGGGAACAGGCTGGCAAGTACCTTTAAGGCAAAACAACAGTCAAGTTATTGCCAAACCATTTAGCAAATAGTATATAAATTTTCCATGTTTTAAGTGTAAATATCCTTCACTTTAAATTCCCTTTATCCTTCCAAATCGAATTTTTTAAACTTTACGTTGTCTGAATTCTTGTAGGCAAGATGTTTACTATGGTATTTACTAAATTTTTTTTTTTTTGTGATTGCTAAGCAAATTAATCATATTTTTAAATCACGATGTACAGTTTTTTATTTGAAAAATAATGAGTTATTTTTGATAGGGTTAAAATCTCCTATAACCTCACCACAATTGTCATCAATTTGCTGTATTTCTTTTTAATCTTTTTAATTTCCTATATACAGGTGGTTATTTTTATTTCACATTGTTATATTCCCATTGGCAACCGCTTTGTTCTTTTACCTCTGTATTATATGAATTTTTCCATGTTACAACAAAATTTTTGAAGCCACTTTAAAAAAAAGTAGCTTACTATCCAGTTAATTTGATAAATCTCATAGAGTACATTATTATCGACTATCACTCAAGGATAATCACTCTCAGATGACCTTTGCCAGGGTCTTAAATTTGTACCAGGTATAGATAAGTAAATTAGTCTTTACTTTCAAGGTACTTTTCCTTATTCTGTACTTGGAAAAAATCTAAAGTACAGCTATATTACAAGTGATGTGACCTTGCATGAGTTATTTATCCTCTAAACTCAGCCCTTTTTTTCTGTAAAACGGGGATGATAATAGAACCCCGTTCAAGATGTGAGATCAGTTCCTCTCATACGCTAAGCAATCAATAAATGCTACAGATAAATGAAGGGTATGTTTTAAACAAGATTCATTTCCAGTCAAAACAAATGGAAAAGGAACTGTTGAACTTTTAGTAACAGATTTTAAATTAGGTTATGATCTTGCCCCAAGTGTAGGGGGGCAGCCTAAAGAAATGTAAGTCATACAATAAATGGAAAATGTAAACTCCTGATCCAGCAGTGTCCAGCTTGCCTTTGTCAGGCACTGCCAGACCATCTCCTTGGTAGTCAGAGACCATAACACAGCGACACAGTGACTCTGCACTGGTCAGCTCAGTGCCTTCAGGCAAGCTAAGGCCAGCTCCTCTCAATTGTCAAGCAAATCTTGAAGCTCTACCAGACAAACAAGACGCTTTCCTGCAAAGAGCAGGACATGTTGTTTTTCTTTAGCCTTCAAATGTCTAGATGTTATTCCAAACAAAATTTTATAATGGAGTCCACATTTAGAATTTACTATAAGGTATTTTCCAAAGATTCTAAAATGTCTTGTATGGGGCTGAGGAAGAAAAACTACTAGATTTTTCAGGTTTTTAACAAAATTGAATTTAAATAAAATATTTTTTTAAAAGATGAGAAAAACTAAAAAAAATAAAATGAAAAAATTTTAAAACATTTTATTTTGAATTAATTTTAAAGAAAATTTGCAAAAATAGCACAAAGAATTCCCATATACCCTTCTATGAGATCCCCTAAATGTTAACATTTTATTGTGCTTCCTTCATCATATCTCTCTCATTTTAAGTCACTGAATACTGCGTATGAGTTCAATATGTTTTCTTCCTTTTTTTTAAAGTAAGCTCCATGCTCAATGTGGGGCTCAAACTCATGACCCTGAGATCAAGAGTCACACTCTACTAACTGAGCCAGCCAGATGCCCATCAATGTGTTTTCTTTACAGTCACTTCCTTCATGTGAACTGGTACTTGTTTCCTATAATGTATAACTCAGCGTATGTTTTTAATGTATACTTTAAAGTATACACACACAGATACATACATTTATATTTTATCAAAGTGATCAACACATACGGTCAAACAATCAAATAGAAAAGATGACTTTATGATGGAATGCTATAGTTCTGCACTCAACTCTGCTCCTCAGAGGCAATAAATTTTTTTTTTTTAAGATTTTATTTATTTGAGAGAGAGAGAATGAGAGAGAGCACATGAGGGGGGGAGGGTCAGAGGGAGAAGCAGACTCCTTGCTGAGCAGGGAGCCCAATGTGGGACTCGATCCAGGGACTCCAGGATCATGACCTGAGCCGAAGGCAGTCGCTTAACCAACTGAGCCACCCAGGCGCCCGAGGCAATAAATATTTTAACCAGTCCTTTTTACTTTGGTTCTTCCCAAACCTACACATCTCTAAATAATACACTTCTACTGCTATTTCTTACTAATCAACTCTGGACATTTCGTTTTAACTTCCTACTCTGAAAAACAAGAATTTAGCCCATTTACTCCCTCTCTCCCATAGAGATATCACTATTCTTATTCTTCTGCTGGTCACCTCTGTATCCTCAACAAACATACGAAGTCTCCACTTTTGTTCCATAGAAAGACAACTGCTCTCCCACTTTGTAAGCAAAGGATATTAGCATTCTAATTCTTTACCGTCTCCCCTTCATCTAAAGGCTACCCCTTTACTTTTTTTTTTTTTTAACGATTTTATTTATTTGAGAGAGAGAGAGCGAGCAAGCAGGAGCAGGGGAAGGGGCAGAGGGAGAGGGAGAAGCCTACTCCCCGCTGAGCAGGGAGCCCGACTCAGGGCTCGATCCCAGGACCCCGGCATCATGACCTGAGCCGAAATGAGGTGCTTAACCGACTGACCACCCAGGCGCACCCCCTCTTTACTTTTACATTGTCAATTTATAACATTTTCATCCTGTTCTATAACCACCATTCAAATGTCCATTATTTGTCTAAGTTCATCTTACAAATGGCAAACTGATATGAATTTACATTTCCATGATGATGTAAACATGAGTCGGTGCAGAGCAAGTAGCGTGCTAGGAGTCCTTTTCCACAAGGCCAAGATCATGACCACCTGTCACCTAGTGGAGAATGTTCCCCATGTCAAATTGAAATGGGGATTCTAGCTTTCACCTCCACCAAATCTTTAATGGAATCTTCATGTTTGCCAACTTCTCACTACTCCCTGATCAGTCATTGCCTGGGCATCTTTGGCTTACCCCTTCTTTCTCAGGTTTTGTGAGCACACAGGAACCCCCAAAATGCCAGAATGTGCTGCTCTGGTTCTCCATAGAAAATTTGTTTTCTTTCTTTAGATCAGCCTTCCATTTCAATTGGTTGCCAAGAATGAAACCAATTCAGGAGATTTCACATAAATTCTAGATTCCTGTCTTTTATTGAAAAATTATAAAATCGGGTAAGTGGACTCAAATTCTACAGTAATGTGCAACAGAACAGTTTCCTTCCCTTTCCTTGTCTGGCCTCTGAGGTCATGGGTTTTCAACCTTTAAAATACAGACTTGCACTTAATCTCTTTGGCTTCAGCCCCACATCTCACTCCTGCCTCTCTCAGGTTCCAGAGGGCAGGCCGTGCCCCTCTGGGACCGAAGCCCCTCCTTATGTATTCTGCCTTACTTACTGTGTGGTCACAAACCAGAACAGTTTCAGTGACATCACCTGGGAGCTTGTTAGAGATGCAGAACTCCATGCCCCATCCTAGACCTACTGAATCATAATCTGCAGCTAAACGACATTCCCTTGGTGACTCCTAGGCAGATTAAGAAAAGAATTGGTCTAGACTATAGTTTCCCTGCCCTTGCTTCCTTGGGCATTGCCCCCTTTTTTTTGGTCTTCCTAAATTTATTCAATTATCTCATACATGGATGTTCCCCACCCCTCCCACTTCATCATCAAGTTTGTAGATTTGCTTTTTATTTTCATTTATTTTCCATTATTTAATAGGATCTCTAGAGACAAAGGAAAAAAAATTGTGTGGTCAGTAATTCAGCAATTTGATAGCTCTTGAAACAGTAGAGCAACAGAAAATTTTGCCATGCCCTGTTTTTGTTTTGTTTGCTTGCTTATGTTTTTTCACCTATCCCCTCAATAAGAGCACAGATGTGAGAGGGGATGACAATGTTTATGATCTTGATGAAACAATTTCTCATGCAGGAATCTCCTGACGCCCTCTGGTTAATTACTTTACACCTGGAAAACTCAAGAGACGCTGCTGCCTGCAAGGCTGGTGGCCACCATCCTGCCAGAAGTACTGGCATTAAAAAAAAAAAAGCAAACTGGAAATTACAAGAAAGACAAAGGGAAAGGAACAGCTTAGCAGAGACGTGCAAAACCATGTTTCTTTGTTGTTCTGGGTGTATTTTTATTTTTAGCCTCACAACTGCTACTGTACATTTGTCCCAGCCAGTCATCCAAGTATTTGTGGAAATTAACTGCAATGTTATGAATGTTTCACAGATGGATGAACCAAAGCTGATGAGAAAACAAACTGGTTCTGATCTTTTCACCATTTTGGGGATCTGAGTTTTATCTGGCTGAAAATAAATGTTTTCAATCAGAAACTGGACGGGGGCGCCTGAGAGGCACAGTCAGTTGAGCCTCGGACTCTCGTCGGCTCAAGTCTGATCTCGGGGTAGTGGCGTCGAGCCCCATGTTGAGCCCTACATCGGGCTCGGTGCTCAGTGCAGAGTCTGCTTGGCTTTCTCTCCCTCTTCCTCTGCCCCTCCCCACCCTGTGCACTCTCTCTCTCAAATAAATCTTAAAAAAAGAGAGAGAGAAAAAAAGAAACTGTACCATGCAGAGATTTTTTTTTTTCCTGCCAGAAACTGAATATCCTACTAAAAGTGGCTTGAACTAGTGTCTCTCAAAATTGGCTGCACATTGGAATTACCTGGGAAACCTGGCTCCCACATCGCGAGGTCTGATCTCATTGGTCTGGGGTGTGACCTAGGCACTGAGAATGATTCTCCATGTGCAGCCAAGGTTGAGAACCATAGGCTGAAACGATGCAGACACTTACTGTTTCATTTAACCAGAAGTCTAGAGATGGCACTGTAGGCATGGCCCCGGGATTCAGTAACGTCGTCAAGGACCCAGGCTCTTCCCAACTTTCTCCTTAGTCATTCTCAGTGTCTCCACCCTGTTACAGATAGCTGCTATAGCTCCAAACATAAAGCGGTCAGACATAGCAGGAAAAGGGAGGTCAAAACCACCGCCTCTCACTTGTCCCTCTAGGAAAACTTCCCAGGGAAATGCCACCCTGACCCCTGCACTTCAGGAGATTTCTCATTTCATTGGCTAGAACACTCTTAGACCAACTGCCAGTAAAGAAGAATGGCTTCTATCAATTACCCTGTTGCTGTTACAAAACAAAATGAGGGTTCCATTAAACTAAGTAAAAAGAGGGGGATGACTGTTGGGTGGGCAACTGACGGTGTCTGTCCCTGTAACCTTGTCATCCCAAACAAATTAGCAATAACTCATCATTAACCTGAGGATGCCATCAGGCTCTGTTGGGCCCTGTATTAATTTTTATTTTCTTTTTGGAGCAGTTCTAACTATTTATAAGAAGTAATATTCCATGACTTTAATTCTTTCTTAGAGGTCCTCCAAAGAACAAAGAGAAATTTAATTTAAAAATAAATAGAATAAAACTCATTCCATCTCAGTGATTACCATATGGGCTCATTGACACTTTTTATAAATTTAAGATACATTATGGGATCTTATTGATCTCATTTTTCTTACTTCATGTTTTGCCATTTCATCATTTAGGGAATTCTTTTATCATACTCTTCAATTTTTCCTAGCTATATTTTATTTTATTTATTTATTTTTAATATTTTATTTATTTATTTGACAGAGGGAGAGACAGCGAGAGCAGGAACACAAGCAGGGGGAGTGGGAGAGGGAGAAGCAGGCTTCCCTCGGAGCAGGTAGCCTGATGCGGGGCTCGATCCCACATGACCTGAGCCGAAGGCAGACGCTTAACGACTGAGCCACCCAGGCGCCCCATTTCCTAGCTATATTTTACAAAGCAATTAAATTATAAGAAAATGGAAAAATGATGGAATCATCTAAAAGGATGATACAAATCAATGGTTTAAAAAAAAAGTTATCCTTCAGTTTTCTTTTTTTGTTTTTTTAAGATTTTATTTATTTGACAGAGAGAGACACAGTGAGAGAAAGAACACAAGCAGGGGGAGTGGGAGAGGGAGAAGCAGGCCCCCTGCCGAGCAGGGAGCCTGACGTGGGGCTCGATCCCAGGACCCTGGGATCATGACCCGAGCTGAAGGCAGGCGCTTAACGACTGAGCCACCCAGGCGCCCCATCCTTCAGTTTTCTTATTGCATTGCCCAAAGTATTGCATCAGTTTTCAAGAAGGAATAAAAGAAGACTGGAGGAACTATTTTATAGTTTGCTTTAAGATTTCACAGAACAAGTTGAGATTTCAGAATTTCTCATTCTCCAACCATAGTAGCAAAGGAAAAAGAATTGACAAGAGGAGATGTTTCAAAATTATTAGATGAATCAGAAGATAAATGCAAAGACACAGATAGCAGCACTCTAGACTTTAATGATGGTGGAATTGATCATATAAATGAAATCTCAGATTATGAGTTTTCAGATGATGGTGTTCCCGATGAATTTTCTCAAACTCAAAAATCAGTAAGTGACCTATATATTTCTTAGGACAAAAAGGAAATGTGGCATTTTCATCCAGTTAGTCATTCATTTGACAGGAAGCATGTTATTACTACACAATATTTTGTGACAAAAACCTGGACTCTCTTGCTTTGCTAAAAGGATGTATGATGGCATCCTTTATATTTTTCTTATTGTTTGTGTGCCAATATTCATTTGAAGTGGTTTGTTATATATAAATTCTTGTTAACTTTCTTAATCAAGTTTTTTTTTACTTACTACCTCTTTATTTTTCTACAAATTAATTATGACTTTAAAATGGTATAATGAATATTATTCTTGGTGTATTGACAAAGACCATTCAGATTACCCAGTTGTGGGCTCAGAATCCTTTATTAGTGTCAATGAAGAAAACATTGTTTAGGAGAGGCACTATGCCAGGCTTTGAAGATACACAAAAATAGGTCTGCTCTTAAAGAGCTTATAACCCTATTAGGAGTCAGGAATATAAATTCTCTCCCATTAGCTACAAATGCCATGTAGGGTTTTTCATTGTCAATTGTAGGATATCCTCAGCTACTTTTCCCCATCTTCCCCCAAAGTTAACACCTTAATTATAGAATATCAAAACCAAGAAATTGACATTGGAACAATCCATTCAACTTATTCAGATTGTACCAGTGCAGATTTTGTGGGGTGTGTGTGTGTGTGTGTGTGTGTGTGTATGTAGCTCTATGCAATTTTAACATGTATAAAGCCTCGTGAAACCATCACCATGATGAAGATACTCAACTGTACCATCACCACAAGACTTGCTTTATAGCCATATCCCTCCCCTCCCCATCTTTAACTCTGGCAACCACTAATCTGTGCCCCAACTCTATAATTATATTATTTTATGAATATTATATAAATGGAATCATACAGTGGAACAGAAACAAAATAGCCTTTGAGACTGGCTTTTTTCAGCCAACGTAATTTCCTTGAGATTAATCCAAACTGTTGTATGGATCAATATCTTGTTCCTTTTTGTTGCTGAATAGTGTACCACCATCGTTTGTTTCACCATTTAGCCAGGGAGGGACATTTGGATCGTTTCCAGTGTGAGGCTAATTAGAACAAAGCTGCTATGAACAGAGATACTCCTGTGTGAAGTAAGTTTTCATTTCTCTGGGATAAGTACCTAAGAGTCCTCTTAGGACTCTTGCTGGTCATATAGTAAGCCCATTTTAGTTTTGAAAGAAATTGCCAAATTACTTTCTAGAGTGGTGGTACCATTTTACATTCCCACCAGCACTATATGAGGGATCCAGTTTCTCTACATCCTCACTTGCATTTGCTGTTGTTGCTATTTATCATTTTAGCTGCTCTGATTATGTGTGTAATGTTGTCTCATTGTAGTTTTAATTTGCATTTCTCTAATGGCTAATGAGACCGAACATCTTATCATGTGTTTATTTGCCACCTGTATATCCTCTCGGTGAAATGTCTGTTTATGTCTTTTGCTCGTTTTGTAATTGGACTGTATGTTTTATTTTGTTTTTAATGCTGAGTTTAATGGTTCTTTATGTATTCTAGATATACCCAGCTACTATTTTTAATCAGCTGCTATAGCATTTAATTTGAGGGAGAAATGATGTCATGAAGAGTCTCTATCTCATTGAACCACACGAATACTCCTCCCTCTTTAGAAAAACCATCTATATCAATTCCAATCCAGCTGTCTTCATCGAGGAACACTCTTGGGGGTGGGGGGTAGGTTCCAACCCTAGGCAAAACATTTCATTTGCCATTAATCTGCTCCACACTCTAAAAATTCGAGTGCCGGCTCTTCATCCTTCTTTCTCAAGGGGTTTTGTTATCAGAGCCCCAAAGCAGCTGAGATAATACTGACATGGCAATTTTTGTTTGTTTTTAATTTTTTCCCCTACTTTTCCACTTTCACTAGATGGATTTCTTCTGCCCATTCATTTCTCTGCTTCCGCATAAGTTTAGCTTTCCCCTGCTATGGCTATGGCACTCACTTCCACATGCCTATGCAGCTCAGTTCCTCAGCTTAACTGATTCTGCTTCTGTATCCGAATCCCAGGTTTCTGGGAGAGAGACTGGACCTCTGAATATTGGGGTCAGGTGCGCACTTCCAGTGCAGCTGTGGCCTGGGGAAGTGAAGTCAAGTGGCAAGTGATATGTGGCTATCCTTCTGGGGATGTGGCCTGTGCGGGTTCTCTGAGACTCAGAAGGAGGTCTAAGCAGAAAATTATTGCCATCTTTGTTAGAAGGACCAGAGGCAAAGAAAGTCAGAGAGGTTAAGTGGTTCCCAGAGCCATCGAGCTCCAGTAGGAGAGGAGGTAGAGGCAGGACATAAACCCTAAGCCCATCAGGCTCCAAAGCTTGCACTGTGTCTACTAGGCCAACCGTCTACCACCATGATTCCTGCCCTCGAGATCCTGGGTCTCGGGGCGCCTGGGTGGCTCAGTCATTAAGCGTCTGCCTTCAGCTCAGGTCATGATCCCAGGACCCACCGGGCTCCCTGCTCTGCGGGAAGCCTGCTTCTCCCTCTCCCACTCCCCCTGCTTACAGTCCCTCTCTCCCTGTGTCTCTCTCTGTCAAATTAATAAATAAAATCTTTAAAAAAAGAAAAGAAAAGAAAACCTGGGTCTCTTGGTGAGATCAACACGTATCCATAATTACAATAGGGACACATGAATTCCAACAGAAATATACTAGGAGAAAACAGAAGACAGAGATCTATTAAATGAAATATAATTTATAATTAAAAGAACAATAGCATCATTCCTTTTTAAAATAAGTTTTCTAGTAGTTTAAATCTATACCTATTTTGTTATCCTCCTCATCAAAATACTTTGGCGTGCTTATGAGTCCTGGGGTGACATGGTTCACTGACATACAAAGTTAATTCCACAAAGTGACAGAAAAAAATAGAATGGCACAAATCCCTCTAAACAAGACACATGCTTTTATACAATTTTTGTCCTTTAATAAGCATTAACTTTCTAACGTTAAATCAATGGTATATCCTTAGAATTGAGTCAATGAGATAACTAAATTGTATTTTTTTTCACACACTGTGAGATTTGACCTACTAAAATTTTTACTTAGTTTTCATCCATGTTCATGAGTGAGATTTGGTTTATACTTTTCCTTCTAGTACTTTGCCAGTTTTCGATATAATGATTAGGACAGCTGCTATACATAATTTGGTAAGATTGGAATTTTTACTTGCCTGTTGATAGACTGTTTCTAAATTCATCTAGCCTGGGGCACCTGGGTGGTTCAGTCAGTTAAGCATCGGACTCTTGATTTTGGCTCAGGTCGTGATCTCAGGGTTGTGATCTCAGGGTCATGATCTCAGGGTCGTGGAATAGAACCCTGGGTCGAGCCCCTCATCGCAGCAGGCTCTGTGCTCAGCAGGGAGTCTGCTAGAGATTCTTCCTCTCCCTCTGTCCCTACCCCGCCCCCATGCTCTCTCTCTCTCTCTCTAAAATAAATAAATAAATCTTAAAAAAATAAATTCATCTAGCCTGGTATTTTCTTTTTGAGAAGAATTTTAAATATAGACTAAATTTTTAAAATTGGTTAGACTATTCAGATATTCCTTTCTTCGAATCAGTTTTTTAAATAACTTCATAGAAGACATCCCATACAGCCACCCACTTAAAGTATACAATTCAGTGGTTTTTAGTAAATCACAGAGTTGTGCAACCACTGTCACACCCAATTCCAGAACATTTTCATCACTCCAAAAAGAAACCTTGTACCCATTAGCAATCACTCACCCTTTCCTCTTAATCTGTACCCTTAGGCAACCACCAAAACTTTGTCTCTATAGATTTGCCTATTCTGGACATTTCATACAAATGGAATCATAGAGTACATGGTCTTTGTGACTGGCTTCTTTCACTTACCATGTTTTCATATTTTATCTATGTTGTAACATGTACCAGTACTCCATTTCTTTTTATTGCCAAATATTCCATTGTATGGATACACCACCTTTGGTTTATCCATGCATCACATGTTGAACATTTGGGTTGTTTTTACTTTTTGGCTATTATAAATAATGGTGCTCTGAACATTCATGTACAAGATTTTGTGTGTACATATGTTTTCATTACTCTTGGATTTATACCTAGTTGTAGAAATGCTGGGTCATATGATAACTCTGTTTAACCTTTTGAGGAACTACAAAACCACCATTTTCAATTCCTACATTCCTGTATCTGAGGATTCCAATTTCTCTACATTCTCCTCACCAGCACTTGTTATTGTCCATTTTTTTTCATTATAGCCATCTTAGTGAATGTGAAGTGATACCTCTTTGTGGTTTTGATTTGCATTTTCCTGATGGTTAAATACTGAGCACCTTTTCATGTGTTTATAGGCCATTTGCGTATTGTCTTTGGAGAAATGTCTGTTCAAGTCCTTTGACCACTTTTAAATTGGGTTGTCCTTTAATTATTGAGTTTTAAGAGTTGTCTATATATTCTAGATACAAGTCCCTTAGCATATACTATCTGCAAAAAAAATTTCCCATTCTATGGCTTTTTTTTTTTTTCACTTTCTTGATGGTGTTTTTGAAGCACATTTTAAATTTTGATGTTGACTTCATCTAATTTTTTCTTTTAATTCCAGTTAAATAACATACAGTGTAATACTAGTTTCAGGTATATAATATAGTGATTCAGCAATTCCGTACACATCACCTGGTGCTCATCATGACAAGTGCACTCCTTAATCCCCATCACCTATTTCACCCATCCCCCCCCCCACATATTTTTTTTCTCTTTGTTACTTGTGTTCCTGATGTTACATCTAAGAAACCCTTGTTTAATCCAAGGTCACAAAGATTTATGCTTGTTTTCTCCATTTTTTTTTTTGGTAAGATTCTTATTTATTTGACAGAGAGAGACAAGAGAGGGAACACAAGCAGGGGGAGTGGGAGAGGGAGAAGCAGGCTTCCTGCTGAGCAGGGCGCCCCCACTTGTTTTCTTCCAAAAATTTTGTTTTTAGCTTACATTTAGGTCTTAATCCATTTGGAGTTAATTTTTTTTAAGTAAAAATGTATGGGGATGCCTGGGTGGCTCAGTTGGTTAAGCATCTGCCTTCAGCTCAGGTCATCTCAGGGTCCTGGGATCATGACCTGAGCCGAAGGCAGGCGCTTAACGACTGAGCCACCCAGGTGCCCCTGACAAATAAATTCTTTTAAAAAAAATGGATGTATGTGGGGCGCCTGGGTGGCTCAGTTGGTTAAGCGACTGCCTTCGGCTCAGGTTATGATCCTGGAGTCCCAGGATCGAGTCCCGCATCGGGCTCCCCGCTCAGCAGGGGGGTCTGCTTCTCCCTCTGACCCTCTTCCCTCTCTTGCTATCTCTCATTCTCTCTCTCTCTCAAATAAATAAATAAAATCTTAAAAAAAAAGAAAAAAGAAAAAAATGGATGTATGTGTTTCCATGTATCCAGTTGTCCTGGCACCATTTGTGGAAAAGACTATCCTTTTCCCATTGAATTGCCCCACCAACCTTGTCAAAAATCAATTGACTGTAAATGTTGAGAGTTTATTTCTAGACTCTCAATTCCATTCCGTTGATCTATAGGTCTATTCTCTCGCCAGGACCACATTGTCTTGATTGTTATAGCCTCATAGTAAGTTTTGAAATTGTGAAGTGTGAATCCTCCAACTTGTTATTTTCTTTTTCAAGACTATTTTGGCTATTCTGGGTTCCTTAAATTTCTATATGAATTTTAGGATGAGCTTGTAATTTTTTGCAAAAAAAAAAAAAAAGCCAGCTGGGGTTTTGAGAAAGAATGCATTGAATCTGTAGTTCAGTTTGGGGAGTATTGCCATTTTAATAATGCAATGTTAAGTCTTCTGGTCCATAAATACAGGGTGTCTTTGCATTTATTTAGGTCTTCTTCTATGTCTTTCAACAATGTTTTGTAGGTCAGAGTATAAGTTTTGCACTTATCTGTCAAATGTATTCCTAAGTATTTTAGTCTTTCAATGTCTTGAGTCACTTTTACTAAGCTCTGCTTTTGTAGGTACTTGTTTACTTCATCAAAATTTTCCAGTTTATTGTCATAAAGTTATTTATAATAGCCCCGACTTTGTCAGTGTTCAGAGAAACAGAACCAGTAGGAGAAATATATTAGAAGATTTATTGCAAGGAATTCATTCACACAATTTTGGAAACTGGAAGGCAAGTCTGAAACCCTAGATCCAGAGCGTAGACCTCCAGGAAGGGCAGGCAGGAAATCTGGCTTGAACTGAAACTGCTGTCTACAGGTGTAATTTCTTCTCCCTCAGGAAAGCCTCAGTTCTGCTCTTTAAAGTCTTTCAACTGATTGAATCAGGCCCACCCAGAATATCTCGGATTATCTCAGTTACTTGAAGTCACCTGATTATAATATAATCTATAAAATACCTTCATAGCAATACATAGGTTAGTGTTTTATTGAATAACTGGCAAATGTGGCCTAGGCAATTGACACATAAAACTGATCATGATTGGCCTCTTTCAAAAATCTGTGCCATTTGTAGTTAATACATTCCTTTTCATTCCTAATATAACTTTATCACCCTTTTTCTATTATGATTAATCTTGCCAGATATTTTCCTAATTTGTCTTTCAAAGAACCAACTTTTGGCTTTCTGATTCCATTATGTTTATTTTCAATTCCATCAGTTTTTGCCCTTTATGATACAGTTCCAGAGAAGGTAGAAATTGGTATCAACAACAGGACCACTACCAGCAAAAGGCAACAGTTTAAATTTTAGGCTTGAGTTGTTTGGTTTTTTTTTTTACACACCTTTTGGGAACATGAATTTGGACAACATACCTATGTGAAAGAAAAACACATGCACAGAAGAGAGCCTAATGACATACACCAAAATGTTAACAGTGGTTATCTCCGGATATTAGGATTGGGGGTGATAGTCTTCCTCATTCTTCCCATATTAAAAAGTATGTACTTCTGGGGACCCTGCGTGGCTCAGATGGTTAAGCATCTGCCTTTGGCTCAGGTCATGATCTCAGGGTCCTGGGATCGAGTCCCACATCGGGCTCCTTGCTCCTGTATGTCAACTATACTTGAACTAAAAAAATGCATGTACTTCTAATTAAATGCAATGCAGGATTTTTAAAAAATTTTTTCAATGCAGGATTCTTGATTGATCCTAGATTGGTTGGGGGAGAGAGGCTAAAGGATACTTTGGGGGAAATTTTAATATGAAATGCATCTTAGGCAATAATATTCTTCTGTTAAATTTCTTTGGTATAATAATGATATTGTGGTTATGTAGAAGAATGTCTGTTCTTAGGGGACACATGTTGAGGCACTGAGGGGTGAAATGTCTTGATGCATATTTCAAATGGCTTGGGAAAAACCCTATTTATAAAGCATATATTGCAAAATGTCAAGAGTAAGTCAAGGTAGATAAAGGGTATATATTATGTTCACTGTACTACTTGAAATTTTCTGTAGATTTGAAAATTTTCAAAATAAATACCTGAGGAAAAATTACATACATCTATAATAAAGCAGATGGAAAACAAAAAAGACCCATAAGACAACCAGTCACTGATTAAGATACTTTCTACATGGATGGGTCACATACTTTTGCCTACGGGGATCTGTTCCATGTTAGTGACAGTGGCTCACCACAAGGCGCTGCACTGATATGATAGGCTGTAGATTACCATAGCCCCCAGAGTAGGCAGGAGTAACAAAGTGCTCACTCACATGCTTTCTGGAATAATCAGATGATGATCTCTTGATGAATATCAAGTATTAAAATAACCTCCTCTTTGAGAAATTTTTACTACTAGAGAATGAAATTAAGCAAATGGCTATATTCTACAGCACACAATAAGCTCAGAATAGGCAATATTATTGATATCATGATGGTGGTTAATATATTCGTTCATTTCCATTTTCCCATCCTTAAGTCCCAATTCTCTGAAAAAAAAAATTTTTTTTTTTTTTAAAGATTTTATTTATTTATTTGACAGCGAGAGAGGGAACACAAGCAGGGGGAGTGGAAGAGGGAGAAGCAGACTCCCCGCAGAGCAGGGAGTCCGATGTGGGACTCGATCCCAGGACCCTGGGATCATGACCTGAGCCGAAGGCAGTCGCTCAACCGACTGAGCCACCCAGGAGCCCTCTGAAAAAAAATTTTTAAAGGTTTAATCTTACATGGCAAAGGAATAAAGATAATGTATCTTGGTTTCCAAGTTCTGATTTATAATTTAAACTAAGTCAATATAAAAATGTTCCTTCAACCAAATAAAAGGGATTAAAAACACTTTTTTTTGCAAATCCTTAGTATTCTCAGGTTCCAATGGAACTGTAATATAACACTGAAGGATTATATCCTATGTACAATAAAGTTGAGGAAATAGAAACAAATGCATGTCTACAAACATGTTTTCCAAAGTATTATAAACTTTTACCTTAGGTTCTTGAAATAAAAATTCATACAGTATTCAGAATGAAATCAAATGATGAAGAAACATTAAATAGCCAATAGTATAACTAATAATAGCTGACATTTATATAAACATTACTATGTACTAGGAACTAGGTGCTTTTATCTCATTTAATTCTCATAACCCTAAAGTAGGCACTATTACTATACCCATTTTACAATGAGTGGTCAAAAGTTAGAAACTTGTCCAAGGTTTATTCAGCTGGTAGGTACTACAGTGAGTCTTTAAGACCCAGGTTGTTTGGCTTTGAAATCTGTGCTCCTAACCACTGAGCTATAATGTCTCTTTATACCAGCTACTAATTAAAAAATTAGAAATGTATTCCTTCCTAACCTTAGTCATAATGATAAGGAATATCTTTGGCTTCTACACATCTGAATTTTCAACATATTATGTTCCTTCCAACATATAAAACCACCCTCAAGTCTGAGCCATCTGATTTTATTTTACTACAACCCCCCTCCATTCCCGCCCCTGTGTACTCTGCTCTCATTAAGTGGCTGCATTTGTATTAAATTCTGCTTAGAATAATAACCAAAAATGCATGAAATAATTAAATCTTGTTTGTTCAAAATTAAAGAGGAGTTAAAGACTTTCCCTAACTTTTAACTACTCTCTTATCAAGGCGTCAAAGACTTGCTCAGGAAAGTACTGCTGATGATGATAACCAGAGTGTCTTACCAGGAAACACATTATGCCCTGGGCTGAAATACTATCAAAACAGTATCTTCAATCTTCTTTTCCATGTGTATGATGTGTAGCAGGATGGGGGCAATGGTGGAAATTATGGCAATAAACTGTATTTTCTAGAAACATTTTCATTTCATGGAAATACAATATTAAGACCACAGCAAGCTAAATGTGGAAATGTGAAAGTCATTTATTTTTTAAAAACCAGGCACTACAAAGACAACTGAAAGCCATATATGAAGAAATTTCTGAAACAAAAGAAAAAAATCTCATCTACAAAATTATTTACATGTTTAGGGTCCATATTAAAAAACATGGTCCCTACTCCAGTACAGACATAGAGAAGAGTCTATGGTAACAAATCTGGAAGACAACTTCTATAGTACTTCTCAGTACATGACATAAACCAAATGAGGAAACCCCTTGAAGGTACTTCAGTGCTCAGAGGTTTTAAGACCTTGGCTTTGATGATTTTGAAGGTAAGAAACAAAATCAAACTGGCTTCCACTGGGACATGCCAGTAGCTTCAAGTCAGTGACTAATCACAATGTTTTGGAATGTACCTCCATTTGGGGGCAGAGCAATCTGCAGAGATGACGGTTTTTACACATGCCCTGTTCCCTACACCAATATAACTACTACATTATCTCATAAAGACAAATAGTTGTCACTAAACTCTTTTAAAAATACATAATGAGTTTTCTAAAGATTTTTTTTTAAGTCCAGGTTCATCAATGATGAGTAAAAAATCCACTACCTACTTTCCTACTTTCTTTAACTCTATTCCTGCTTAAATGCAAAAGCTGACAGTTTCTGATTGGTAGAAAGATCTAAAGGTTTTTGCTTTTTAGGCAAATTCAGATTCTCCTTTGCTTTTTCTTTCTCATTTTCAGTTTCATGACTTTCATCAACCACATGTTTTCGCTTCTTTGCTTCAGCTCCATCACTTATAGTTCCTCCTTTGGCCTTGGAAGCCCATGCCTTCGTCAAAATATGGGAGGAGAAAAGATTTTTAGGCAATAACGAAGAAATAGGAAGGAAATGATTTCCTTACTTTTCCAGGTAACAAACCCATCTATAAAAAGCAGTATTTAAAAAAAATGCAGCATAATTAGCACTTGAATTTTTAAGCTAATCATTAAGGGCCCTCAGTTAACAAATCTCTTATTACTTAATTGCAGAGCATGTTAAAAAATTTACATTCTAGGGCACCTGGGTGGCTCAGTCGTTAAGCGTCTGCCTTCGGCTCAGGTCACGGTCCCAGGGTCCTGGGATGGAGCCCCACATCGGGCTCCCTGCTCTGCGGCGAGTCTGCTTCTCCCTCTCCCACTCCCCCTGCTTGTGTTCCCTCTCTCACTGTGTCTCTCTCTGTCAAACAAATAAATAAAATCTTAAAAAAAAAAATTTACATTCTACCTCTAATATTTCAACCTAAACTCTGCTTGTATTTAACCATATTAAGTGCAAAATACTGTAACTGCAGGTACTTTCTTAAAAATGAAACTTTTTGAGATTATTCACATGCAGTTGTAGAAAATAATACAGAAGGATCTCGTGTACCAGTTTCCCAGTTTTCCCCAATGGTAGCATCTTGCAAAACTAATGTAGTATCATAACCAGGGTACTGACATCAATACAATCCTCCTTTTTATTTCTACTCCTATGTGTGTGTGTATGTTAATTCCAAAGTAGATTCTACATTCAAGATACAAAACAGTTCCATCACAAGGATCCCTCATGTTGCCCCCAAAACCTACACTTCTCACCCAGGCCCCAACTCCTGGTAATCGGTACTGTTTTTCATCCCTATCACTTTGTCATTTCAGGAATGACATTTCAGATATTCTTTCAGGACTGGCTTCTATTCACTAAGCAAAGAACCTTACAAAGCTCAGTCGTTTCCATCTGTCTCTTATTGACTGATTTTTTAAGTAGGCTCCACACCCAGCATGGGGCCCAATGTGGGGCTTGAACTCACAACCCTGAGATCAAGATCTGAGCAGAGATCAAGAGTCGGATGCTTAACCAACTGAGCCACCCAAGTGCCTCTCCATCTGTCTCTTAAATCTATTTTAATATGTAATAGTTCCTCCTTCTTCCACTTTGTTTCCTTTCCCATTTCTTTACTGAAGAAAAGGAACCCTTTGGAGCTGCAGAATTTCTCACATTAACAGATTGGATTTAAGCAAATGTTTAAGGTTTACCTTAACAATACTGATTACATTTTTAAGTATTCAAAAACACAATCACAACTTTTACCAAGTCTCTTCCTCTTCTACTGCATAAGACCATTCATATGCCATTTTATCTATGTCTTTAGAATTTTTATCCTCTTATTCATTCTTATAAAAAATGAGAAGCACAAAGTTGGCAGGGAAATTCTAATGAGGATAGAGGTGGTTCAACCAGTTTCTAGCTTCCTCATTTTGTAATACCTTCACTCCTAAAACCCAGTTTATCAGGGTAAGTATCTACTTCACCAGGTGCCCATGCTGCATACTGTCATCCCTGGGGAAGTGAATCTGAGGATTTAACTGACATTCCTTCCCCTTGCACCAGAAAGGTGCTCCTAGCCCTCCCTCACATGGCAGAAATTACATGAGGAGCAATAGCTACCAGCCACCTGTCCTAATTTCCAAATGAAAGGCTATAACAGAACACCACCTTTCCCCCCAAAAAGCAGTATTCTCATTCTGGGTTTTTCTGTTTGTTTGTTTTAAAGTAAGCTCTATACCCACAGTGGGGCCTAAACTCACAACCCTGAGATCGAGAGTCACATGCTCTACTGACTGAGCCTGCCAGGCAGCCCAGTATTCTCACTTTGTATTCAATGTGGAAGTACATAGCATTTTAAAAATTTCTGCTTACAAGAACCCTAAAGTCCAAACATGTGAATTAATTTCATTTTTACTTATTAATTTGCTTTTGATTTAGAAGTAATGTACTTTTTCTTGGGGTATCCTCCTAACTTACATTATATAGGAACTTATATACAGATATAAACAGTAAATCTGACCAAAATTCAACCATCAGCACTAAATAATAATTATTACACATCCATACGGTCAAAGCTGACATTTCAGTTATTTAATTGCCTCTCCACCAAGAGTTTATACCAGAATATCTGCAATTTCCAAAAACAGAAAAAGGCATTTTCTGTAAGAATTTTTAAAACCTGGGATTTACTAAGATCTCAATCTCAGCAAAATCATCCTTACCTTCCTTTCTTCAGCTGACAATACTCTAAATCGAATCATTCCTTCTTTTATTATGTCTGCTTCATCTGAAAAGTCAGGATTGTCAGACAAAATACCACTTCTGTTTTCTTCCAGCCACATCTGGAACCCAGTCTTTGGCCTAAAATAGCAATTATGTGAAAATATTTTATACTTAAGATGCAGTTTAAAGTGCTTTATGATTTTTCAGGTTAGTAATTAACGATTAGTCTTTGCATACCTATATAAAGTAAGAGAGACACAATTAATTATACTTGTTAATATTCATACTACACATTACTTAGAACTGCCGGGAGACCATGGGAAAAATGAACTGAAAAATCCCCTGTAAGGTCAATTCAAAGATTTTACTTACATTTGTATTTTCCAAGTGGAGCAACCATGAACTCTACACTTCCAGCTCTTTTTAGAATACTGACACGCCCAAGGTCTCCAATTCCACTCAGCCCCTCTGTGCCAATAAAGGTTTTCCAAGTATCCTTGGTGGGTTCTTTTTCCATTTCCCAAACCAGCTACTTGAAATTTTTCTCTCTCTCAAGATCTTTACCCATCCCCTCATCCTTGCTCTCATAGCTCTCATACTGCATTGGCAGACAAATAGGATACAGGCAAACAGGAACTCTCATATTGCAGGAGGTACAGAAAATGATACAACATCAATGGAGAAAATTTTGGCAGTATCTATTGGAATTACAAGTGCACATTAACTTGAACCATACAGGAATCCATCTCATAGCTATATGTATATGTGAGAAATGACATTCACATAAAGTTATTCATTGTGGTACTACTTGTATGAGCAAACCCCAGCAACCACCTTCTGTCCACCAGTAGAGAACTGAATAAATTATGCCATATCCATTCAGTGGATGTGAAAAGATTAAAGAAACTCTTCATGTAGTAATATGAGATGTTCTACAAAAGCTGCTAAGTGAAAAAAAGCAAGGTACAGGATAATGTGTAAGCTACCATTTCTGTAAAAATAAAAAAAAAGATAAATATAAGTGAACATGCACAAATAATTCTGGAGGGCTATGTAAGAAATTTGTTGTAGTGATTGTGAAGAGGGGAACTGGGTGGACAGGAAAGATATTTACTCTTTATCACACATTTTTTTTCTATCTTTTCACTGTTTCTCCCATGTAACTATATCTATTTTAAGATAAACAAAAAAAGAATTAGAAAATATGTACAATTTATTTTTTTGTAAAGATTTTATTTATTTATTTATTTGACAGAGAGAGAGCAGGGGGAGCAGGGGGAGCAGCGGAGGGAGAGGGAGAAGCAGGCTCTCCGCTGAGCAGGGAGCCCGATGCGGGGCTCGATCCCAGGACCCTGAGGTCATGACCTGAGCCGAAGGTAGGCACTTAACTGACGGAGCCACCCAGGCGCCCCAAAATATGTACAATTTAAAACACATATAATTTATCAGGGCATACCCTAGTAAGTAATATAAATAGACATTAATATTTATGGCTTCCTTTCCTTAAAATTATGTGTTCAGAATGTCCACTACCAGTGTCAATGTATTGTTTGTAATAATGAACAAGAGAGTTGAATAATTCTATACTGCTGTTTCTGTATGCCTTTTATTGGGATATTACATCTTAAGAATAATAAATTTGGGGACACCTGGGTGGCTCAGTCGTTAAGCGTCTGCCTTCGGCTCAGGTCATGATCCCAGGGTCCTGGGATCGAGCCCCGCATTGGGCTCCCTGCTCAGCGGGAAGCCTGGTTCTCCCTCTCCCTCTGCCCCTGCTTGTGTTCCCTCTCTCACTATCTCTCTCTCCCTGTCAAATAATAAATAAATAAAAATCTTAAAAAAAAAGAATAATAAATTTGTCTGTGTACTGACCTTTGGTTTTCAGTGTTTTGAGGACACATAGCTGGTGTTTCAGATGATGAATTTTTAGGATGTTCTTCTTTCACATCCTCAGTCTTATCAGTTTGGGAAGTTCTTTTCTGGAAATAGGATGCTGCAGATGCCTGTAAAAACAAACATAATGAATACTCCAACAAAATGTAGTACAATTTTATATACTACAATCAACTTTTGAAAAATGTGGAAAAATGTATGTAGAATTCTTATACCAACACATGAAGCCCTGGGGTTCTCAACTGAACATAAACATGACCAGAGACACAAACCCCCAAAAACTACAAATTCCGTATTTTCTAAATGCTGAATTTTATTATATGAAATGGAAAAGATAGAAGATCTACTGTACTAATGACAAATCTGGGATGAAATACCAAATCTGGGATGAAACTAGAAGGCAAGATCAGAATACAGAACAAGATTGGGGCCAGGTACTACAGCATCATCATTAAACAAAGATATTCATCAGAATCATCTGGGAAATTTTTTTAAAAACCAGATAGGTGCCTGAGTCCCTGGGCCCTGAGTATAAATATATATATATTTCAAAAAGTGATTCTGAAGCAAAATCAGATGAGAACCACTATCCTCACTAGAAAATCAATAATAAATAACTGGAGCCTCCTGTCTCATATCTGAAAGAGTGAACAAAACAAACAGATCATGTGCTGCTTATTGCTGATGTGGGTAGTTGAAATAGTACCTGCTTAGACTTTGGCTTTGGAACTAGAGGCTTTATAACTGGAGACTTTTCATTATTTGTAGCTCGATTAAGTGCAGTAGATTTCTTGGATGATTTGTTCATACTGTCTAAAATATTACTTGAACGTGCTGAATTCACTGAAGTGGCTGGCTCTTTGGAATTGGCTGATACCTAAAGAGCAAACTACTATTAGCATTTTTATGTTTAAAGAAGAAAAAAAAAAATCCCAAGAGATTCATTTTTCCTTAAAATATCTATTAGGTCTATACCGTGGTCTCACATTTGGAATTGAATACACTTTGTACAATACAAATTAGACTGATACACATATTAAATATACCACATCCCCATGGAAAAGAGGGAATATCTTTCAAAACCATTGGTATTTAGAAGATAAGTAGAACATATAACTCTTAGCCCAAGTGTGAACTAGTGCTGCTTTCATCCGTTTTCATAAAGATCTGCTTCAGTCTTCAATGCCTCCAAGTCTGGGGAGTGTCATCTGGTGGTTTGGAAATATTTCTCTGTATAAAAATGTATTGAAACACATTTTAAATATCACTGGAAAGAGTTTACCTTGAAGGGGTTTACTCGTCCTTGGTTGCTAGAGGTAACTGCACCTTTCATAAGAAAGAAACCGTCACTTAATAGTGGTAAAACATAGAAGACTTCTGACTTCTGAAATAACAGATGGAATATTTTAATCTGTATTATACAAAAACAAATGTACTTTGCAACTTTAAAATTATTAACAACCATATAATGACCCCCTACCTATTTCCAAGCCAAAATAAAAGCTTTAAATGGTAACTATCCCAACTTTCACTATGAAATATACCAACCCAATATATATAGATCTATCCTTTTCTCCTATTACCATGGAAGAATGGTGCCTTGTTTTAGCTAAGGTTAATAATTTCTCTACTTGTGCTCTAGATTCCATCCCCTCCTGCTTTGTCAAGAAACCTGTCCTATCAATGGCTACACCATCTTTGGATGTATACCATCTTTTCCCTCTTTATTGGCTACTCAAGTTTCCCAACTTCAACAAACAAAAACAAACCCTCTCAACCCCACATCCCCTCCAGCCACCATTTTTAATTCCCTCCCCTATAAAGCCAAATTCAAGAGCTGTCTACACAGCTATTCCCATTTCCTCACTGTTCATACATTCCAACATCCAAATAATATGGCTTCCAGCCCTACTACCCTATAGAATCTGCTCTTGCTAAGGACACAATAAACTCCATGTGGCCAAATCTGGTGGGTAGTTTTCAGTCATCATCTTATTTGACCCCCTCAACAGCATTCTACAGAGCTAAGTGTTCCTTTCTTCCTGATATTGTCTCCTCCCCTTGACTTCTGAGATTCCGCATTCCTATCTGCTTCCTCTCTTAATCTCATTCTCTTTTGATGATTCCTCTCCGCCTAATGTTTAAATGTTGGGGATTCTCTAGCCCTTAAGCTCACTTTTCTTCTCACTTTATATCCTCCTCCAATGCTCCCTCATCCATGCCCATGATTTAAATTGCTATGGTTATGCCAACAATTTTCACTTTATATATGTTCCTCCCAGACTACTTTCCTGAGTTCCTAACCCAAATATCCAATAGTAGTTCATCATCCTCCTACCTAAACCTGAGTTTCCCTAGTGTTTTCTAACTCAGTAAATGGTACCATCATTCATTCAAATATTCAAGCCAGGAAACTGAGTCATTCT
Source organism: Neomonachus schauinslandi (assembly GCF_002201575.2). Taxonomy (NCBI): domain Eukaryota; kingdom Metazoa; phylum Chordata; class Mammalia; order Carnivora; family Phocidae; genus Neomonachus; species Neomonachus schauinslandi. The sequence goes on along the minus strand of NC_058411.1, from coordinate 43,542,709 downwards.
TTACACTCTGAACTTCCATATTCTCTACATTTTCTTCAGAAACACATCTTTTTTCATTCTTTCTCCCATTAGTCACCACCGCCCGAGTCCAACCAATATTCAATGTCACTTGGACTGCCTCAGTAGTCTCCTTATGTGCATTCCTCCTCTGCCAGTATGCACGCTATGCCTCTGCTTGAAACCTACAACAGCCTCCCAGCGACCTCAGAATAAAGATCAAAATTCTTACTGTGGCCTACATAGATCTGCATGATTTAGCTCCCGCCAATCCCTCCAAAACCACTCAGCGCCACTTTTCTCCGCCTCTGTGCTCTTCACACCACTCTTACAGTCTTCACAAACGCTGTTCCTTAAGTCACACACCATTCCCTTGCTTCTGCTCTCACCCATCTTAGCCTAGCTGGCTCTTACTCATCCTGCAGGTTTCTGCTTTAAACATTCCATGGAGGCCTCCCTTGGGGTCCCAACCAATCCCTTACCACTGACTAGATTACAGCACACTGTTATATAGGCATTTAATAAATATTTGTAAAATTAGCAGTTTTACAAACAATATTTCTGATAAAAACAAACCAAGGGCAGAGGGATGGAGGTGGGGGTGGGGGTAAGGGGTGTATTTGAATAGATATATCATTTTAAAGACTAACTTGCACAATTTTGATATTTCAAAATCACAAATATTTCTTACCTGACTTAACAGCTGGCACATCAGAGGGATTTGTACTTTTGGAAAATAGATTCTGTCCTACAAAATAATTAAGATAATACAATGTAAGTAAATGGGGAGATAAAGTTACTCTCTATAATCAACAATCGGCAAAGATGTCTTGACAAAGCACAAGTATTCAATTTTCCTCAGCTAAGTAAAATGGGGAAAGCCACAAATATAACATTTCTCATCTTTATTTATTTATTTATTTAAATATTTTATTTATTTGACAGGGAGAGACAGAGCGAGAGAAGGAACACAAGCAGGAGGAGTGGGAGAGGGAGAAGCAGGCTTCCTGTGGAGCAGGGTGCCCGATGAGGGGCTCGATCCCAGGACCCTGGGACCATGACCCGAGCCAAAGGCAGACGCCCAACGACTGAGCCACTCAGGTGCCCATTTCTCATCTTTAAATTGCTTTAAAAATGTATCTTATGGTATGCCTGGGTGGCTCAGTCAGTTAAGCATCTAACTCTTGATTTCAGCTCAGGTCATAAATTCGGGGTTGTGAGACTGAGACCCGTCTGGCTCTTCACTCAGTGGGCAGTCTGCTTCTCTCCCCCTGCCCCTCCCCCCACTCACACACATGCTCTCTCTCAAATAAATAAATCTTTAAAAAAAAAAAGTATCTTGCCATGCTTATGTAATTCTGGTTTTTCTTCTTTATCATCAGCTTCTCTGGTGTCCTCTGCATCTTCTTCAACTTGGTTTCTGAGTCTTGGCTGGCTCCACTCTGTAGCAGTATTACTGTAACTAAAAGACAATATATTATTCAATAAAGAGCTATGCAAAGACCAATTTAATATTCAGAATGGTAAAGAAAAATCTAAGCAGTTTATTTCTTACCCAGCATTCAGCTCTTTTCTGAAATCCTCCTCTTCCTCTTCTTCTACCTGGGTTGTTGCCAATTCAGCTGCCTTCTCTACAGCCAGTTCACTAAGTCTTTGGGCCAATATTAATCTCCGGGAACGAGAAGCGTATTTAATGGCTAAATTCACAGCATTCTGAGTCATTAAATCAGCTAGTTCCACACAACGGAATTCCCGATCCAGTTTACAAGAAAGCTAACCAAAAATGGAAAAAGAATAAAATCATGTCAAGAGAAACTTTTTATTTTTATTTTTTTAATTTTTTATATTTATTATTATGTTCAATTAGCCAGCATATAGTATATCATTAGTTTCTGATGTAGCGTTCAATGATTCATTAGTTGCATATAACACCCAAGAGAAACTTTTTAAAAATAAGAGAATGATACTAGTAGTAAAACTGAGAAAAGTTTTCTAGATAATGTATCTCACTGATTCTAAGATGCATATTTTTATACATTTTAACATCTCTGAAAGTGGCAAGCATCTCACAACTGATGGTGGGTCAGAGTTTAATTTGCAGCATTTTTTTAGGCTTAAATAATGGTGCATTTTACAATCAATAATTGCTTAGATTCAATGAAATAAGTTTTATGATTTCAAGCTATTAATTTGCAAGGGAAGTAAGATATTCCTTTAAGATTCAAATGTGGTTTTCTTAACCTTGCTTCACTGCCCACCCACCCTCACCCCACCCTCGCCAAATAGGGCAGCAAGTTCAAAGAAGGAATAGATTGTAAATGATTTGTTATTACTTTGCCCAGAATTGGTACACAAATGCTACTAAGTGAGTTTGGGTGTGGGGAAGTAGATTTATCCATTCGTTTTTAAGTGTGATTGTCTATGATCTCCAACTACCAGAAATAGTTGTATAACTTCCAAATTAACAACTTCCTTTTTCTTGCTCTATTTTTTATATGTAATAATACAAAACAAAGGGCATTCATTTAACATCTTAGAAAATACTTGACTACTTTTCTTTTGGTATGAATTTTGACAACTCAAAGTACAACGTAAGGAAAATTAGTACTTCAAAGACTACTAAGGGTTTCCTAATTCATAGGGTAGAAGGATTATTTTGTTACTTAGACATCCCACATCTGATGCATCAGCACAGAAGGCTTAACCAGTCACCTGCATGTCCTTTTCAAGTTTTCTACTATCACTGATCTATAAATAGTACTTCTTAATCAGGGTAGCACTCTGCCTCAGAAGGCATTTGGAAATGAAAAGTAGTATGGTTCTCATAGTAACTAGGCTGAACTTCCGGCATTTGCCAGGGCTACAAGAATGCTAAAGAAGACCTGACCAGTCCTCAAGCTACTGATAAGATAACCTGCTGAAAACCACTGTTCCAGAGGAAAAGCTCCTGTAATGCTACATGGTAAATAAACCAAACAGATTTTCTTACATGTGCTGTGGGAAGTAAAAAGGTTATTAGTTCCTAGACCATAAATGACATTTTATAAAAGGAACAACTTACTCTACAATAAGCTAATTAAATTTCTTTAATACTAAACTCAAGGCAGTGTCACATAATGGTGACAATAGTGAATACCACCTTTTGCAACAACATGATGGATCTAGAGAGTGAAATCAGTCAGAGAAAGACAAATACCATATGATTTCACTCATATGTATATAATTTAAGAAACAAAACAAACAAAGGAAAAAGAGACAAAAAACCCCAGACTCTTAACTATAGAGGAACTGATGGTCACCACAGAAGATGTCAGTAGGGAAATGGGTAAAATAGATGAAGGAGGTTAAAAGTACACGTATCTCAAAGGCAAGGGAAACAAAAGCAAAAATGAACTTTTGGGACTTGATCAAGATAAAAAAGCTTCTGCACAGCAAAGGAAACAGCCAACAAAACTAAAAGCCTATGGAATGGGAGAAGATATTTGCAAATGACATAACAGATAAAGGGCTGGTATCCAAGATCTATAAAGAACTTCTCAAACTCAACACCCAAAAAACAAATAATCAACTCAAAAAATGGGCAGAAGACATGAACAGACACTTCTCCAAAGAAGACATACGAATGGCTAACAGACACATGAAAAAATATTCAACACCATTAGCCATCAGGGAAATTCAAATCAAAATCACATTGAGATACCACCTTACACCAGTTAGAATGGCAAAAAAAAATTTTGGGGGGGGGGTTTTCTTTTTTTTAAATTTAAGTTCAATTAATTAACACATAGTGTATTGTTAGTTTCAGTATTGTTAGTTTCAGAGGTAGAGTTCAGTGATTCTCAGTTGCGTACAACACCCAGTGCTCATTTTATCACATGCCCTTCTTCATGCCCACCACCCAGTTATCCCATCCTCCCCCACCTCCCCTCCAGCAAAAAAAAATTAACAAAGCAGGAAACAACAAATGTTGGAGAGGATGTGGAGAAAGGGGAACCCTCTTACACTGCTGGTGGGAATGCAAGTTGGTACAGCCACTTTGGAAAACAGTATGGAGTTTACACAAAAAGTTAAAAATAGAGCTACCCTACAACCTAGCAAATGCACTACTGGGTATTTACCCCAAAGATACAGAAGTAGTGAAAAGAAAGGATGAATACCCACCATTTGCATCGACATGGATGGAACTGGAGGGGATTATGCTAAGTGAAATAAGTCAAGCAGAGAAAGACAATTATCATATGGCTTTACTCATATGTGGAACATAAGGAATAGCATGGAGGACATTAGGAAAAGGAAGGGAAAAATGAAGGGGGGGAATCAAAGTGGGAGACAAACCATGACAGACTAAAAACTCTGGGAAACAATCTGAGGGTTTTAGAGGGGAGGAGGGCGGGGGATGTGTTAGCCTGATGATGGGTGTTAAGGAGGGCACGTATTGCAAGGAGCACTGGGTGTTATATGCCAACAATTAATCATGGAACACTATATCAAAACTAATGAAGTACTGTATGGTGACTAACATAATAAAAAAAAAGTACACATATCTGCCTATGATCTTAGTTACAAGGTAATATCTTAAATATTTTCTTTATTTTTTTAAAAAATATTTTAACTGCAACATCAACTGAGAAACAACTGAGAAAGGTAGAGAATTGCTGAATAACTGTACTGAATACCTGAAACTTATACAACACTGTAAATTATACTAGAATTAAAATCTTAAAAATTAAAAAAAAGATTTTGATGTTGTGGAACTTGGTGCTAATTCACATACTTTTAAGGAATCCAATCTATAGAAAAGTGTAACTTTAATTTTTCCAGCATATTTATTTTACTCACCGCAAGCATTTTCATTAAAAGCTCCTGTTGTTCTTTTATTGCTTGATTTTTAGTGCTTTCTTCATATTCATAACCATTTTTAGCTAAATAATCAAGGTGATTGTGAAACATGATGGAACGCCAAAATTGTTCCTACAAAAGTGGAAAAAACTGCTTAAACTACCAGCAAGTGTTAAATATTTATCTTAAGATAACAGATTCTGGGGGCGCCTGGGTGGCTCAGTCGTTAAGCGTCTGCCTTCGGCTCAGGTCATGATCCCAGGATCCTGGGATCGAGCCCCACATCAGGCTCCTTGCTCAGCGGGAGGCCTGCTTCTCCCTCTCCCACTCCCCCTGCTTGTGTTCCCTCTCTCGCTGTGTCTCTCTTTGTCAAATAAATAAATAAAATCGTTTAGAAAAAAAAAGATAACAGATTCCGAATAAAATAATTTTTGAAATACTCTCTGTATAGTTTATTTTGGAATTCAAATTTTAATGTGATACCAAAGCTTAACTTCATCTTCTGTCCTTAAAAAAAGGGAAATATAGCATTTTAAATAGTTTCTTAGCTATCATAGTTAATGCTCAGAGAATTTGGTAAACTATTTTTTAAGAGCTGGTTTGCTATTTGTTTAGATTAACTAATTACAAGATTTCAAATGACTTTTGATGGCACAGGGCTAGGACTAAAGTGAGGCAAGCTTGGCCTAAAACACAATATTTATGGAGGCCTGCCCTCTCAGGCACTCCCACCCAACTCTGCGACTGAGAGCCTTACCCTGATGTTCATACCCATTTACCTCACAGACAAAATCCCTGGAAGCAGTGATGGCAATCAGGTACCCTGGTGATCATAAGCAGTCATCCTCCCTCCCTGCTACCACTATTTATTTAATTATAAAGTAATGAGTATTCAACACTGGTCATCAGGGAAATTTTTAAATGTCTACATCACAGGCATTATATTATCAAATTCAGAGTGTCAAGGTAAGATTTCCACATACCTCCATTTGTCCTTTCTCTGTTGCAATCTGACAATAAGGAAGCTTAAAGGATAATATAGCTACAGCAGGGCGCGGAAGAGTGGGAGGAAACCGAGAACCTTTGCAAGGAATGCACCTGTCAGTAAAAAAAAAGTCTCACCACAAAAACTTCCACCCATATCATAAAAACTGTTAAAATATAAAATTTCTTAAATTCAGTAACTTGGAATAATATTATGCCAATAGCTGGCTTAATAATATACAACAAATTACTCTTTTTAACTTCACACCTGATTAGGTTTAAAAACTATTCCTCCCCATGCATTTCAAGAATTTCAACAATCCCTCCTCACATCAGTTTTTCCTTAGCAAATTGCCCACTTTTAAAATATGGCAGCTGTGCCATAAAGACTTGTCAAGGGATCCATGTTATAAAACAGATCACCCAAGATGAAATGCTGATAAAGCATTTCACTTTTATTTATCAGTTTGGTAAAAGTGTCAAATAAGAGAAAAAGATGGTGTTATGTCCAATACAGGTAAGTGTCTATTACTAGATATTGGTAAAAATGAAGCAGAAAATCCAATATATACCTGGTTATAATATATACCTGCTCTGCTAAATCAATGGTTGCCTTACGTGGTAATAAATAGCTCAGTGGGCAAGAACTTTGTCTAAACCTTTTCTGATTAGGATATGTAAGGTATTTAAAGACGACCATCAGTATGAATACTAATGCAATTAATTAAAAAGCATTCATTAATCACAGAATGATATACACACGTAGAATACCCTTTTAACTTATGTACTCCAAATTATTTATAAGAAAACCACTGGAAAACCATGCTCACACACTGTAAGTACCTTGGGTGAATTTTCTAATTTTTCTAGTCATTTAAAAATATAGTACAATAGGGCGCCTGGGTGGCTCAGTTGGTTAAGCAACTGCCTTCGGCTCAGGTCATGATCCTGGAGTCCCTGGATCGAGTCCCGCATCGGGCTCCCTGCTCGGCAGGGAGTCTGCTTCTCCCTCTGACCCTCCTCCCTCTCATGCTCTCTGTATCTCATTCTCTCTGTCTCAAATAAATAAATAAAATCTTTTATAAAAAAAAATATATATATAGTACAATAGTCAATGCTTATTAATAACCACCCATTTATAGTACAGCCTTTTAGTCATGGCTTAAAGTCATGATTTTCTTAAAGGGAAAATACTAAGTAGAAATCAGATCCTCTGGTATAAATTTTTTTCATAAGTGTCTAATATTATCAAATGCCCACTAGAGGGCGCCTGGGTGGCTCAGTCGTTAAGCGTCTGCCTTCGGCTCAGGTCATGATCCCAGGGTCCTGGGATCGAGTCCCACATCGGGCTCCCTGCTTAGCGGGAGGCCTGCTTCTCCCCCTCCCACTCCCCCTGCTTGTGTTCCCTCTCTCGCTGTCTCTCTCTCTCTGTTGAAAAATAAATAAAATCTTTAAAAAAAAAAAAAAAAAAAAAAAAAAAAAA
>NC_058411.1:43495148-43535306 GCF_002201575.2 Neomonachus schauinslandi | reverse complement strand
TTAAAAAAAAAAAAAAAAAAAAAAAAAAAAAAAAAAAAAATGCCCACTAGAATAATTAAAAATTAATAAGTGGCGGGCGCCTGGGTGGCTCAGTTGGTTAGGCGACTGCCTTCGGCTCAGGTCATGATCCTGGAGTCCCTGGATCGAGTCCCGCATCGGGCTCCCTGTTCGGCGGGGAGTCTGCTTCTCCCTCTGACCCTCCTCCCTCTCATGCTCTCTGTATCTCATTCTCTCTGTCTCAAATAAATAAATAAAATCTTTAAAAAAAAAAAAAAAAAAACAAAATAAAAATTAATAAGTGGCAATACTCAGGAATTTTTTTCAAACTACAGAGGCCCCCCCTTCCTAGTAAGATTTGAATACACCTTCTTTTTGTGACCATATAATAAAAATACAAACATGTTTTTAGAGCTCCAATATTTTTGAACATATAATTTCATTTCTTCTTCCTCCCCTTTTATGATTTCATGTAAATCAGTGGTTGTCACCACACAATGTGAGGTAGCAGTGTGAATACTTGAAAAAAATCTCTTGTAGCAATTCTGTCATTCACAAAAGCCAGTGGTTTATTGGTCATGCAAAATGAAAACGAACATGTGCATTCAGAAAGGAATAAGTCTAATTATATACTTATATATGTATATTAACAAAATCAGAAGTAACATTGGGAGTAATCTTAATTGCCTTAACATTTATTTTTTCTATAAAAATACATACTCTCTTGTTTAAAAACATTTTATAGCTCAAATATTTTATTGACTTAGTCATAGTAAGCAATTGTCACAAAGAAAAATTAGGATTTTTTTTTTTTAAGATTTTATTTATTTATTTGAGACAGAGAGAATGAGAGACAGAGAGCATGAGAGGGAGGAGGGTCAGAGGGAGAAGCAGACTCCCTGCCGAGCAGGGAGCCCCATGCGGGACTCGATCCCGGGACTCCAGGATCATGACCTGAGCCGAAGGCAGTTGCTTAACCAACCGAGCCACCCAGGCGCCCGAAAAATTAGGATTTTATTTATAGTTTTTTCAAGCCACATTTACATCAAAGCAGAGTACTAATTCACATTTCTTATCTTTTAAAGACTTGAAATAAAAAGACCTGTTCTCCATTAAATATCCCTTTCATGGAAGAAGAGGAAAAGCAAACTCATTTGACTGCTAATTTGGTGGGTTCTGCCTACAATGAATGAGCTTCCTGGAAACTGTGTGGCTAAACCATCTGGAGGAGAAAATGGAAAAAATAAACTACGGTTTACTAACAAGACAAAATTACTTAAATTCCTTTTCAAATAAATAATAAAACTTGCTCTCTTACTAAAGGAAGAGTTGAAAAAATATCAGACTAGAGAAAACTGGGGCCAATGTCCAGACTAAGCTTCCCCCAGGCAACAAGTTTTGCTTTGTGTCCTGGGTTGCACGGAGGAGACTTTGTTCACAACTTGTTTAGAGCAGTTACTCAGGAGTAGATAATGATTTTACCAGCCAACTCTTCCGCTGCTGGCCTTATTTACCTTTATGTAGTGTAGCACATATAGTCAGTACTATAACAAATGCTAGTTAAACAAGCAAAACTCAAAAAAAGAATTTGTTTTCAAGCATGTTAAATAACTTTTTTTTTTTTTTTTAAAGATTTTATTTATTCATAAGAGACAGACAGAGAGAGGCAGAAGGAGAAGCAGGCTCTCCGCTGAGCAGGGAGCCCGATGCGGGACTTGATCCCAGGATCCTGGGATCATGACCTGAGCCGAAGGCAGACGCTTAACCATCTGAGCCACCCAGGCGCCCCATCAAGCATGTTAAATAACTCTTAAGAGCTTTTAAAAGCTAAAGAGAAAAGGAAGGGAGGTAGATGTTTGTAGAGAGCAAAGTAAACTCAGTTACATATTAACCAGTAGTGATCATGAAAAAAAATCTTCAGAGGAAACAATAAAGACAGTTTTTGCTAAACTGATGTGCGTTTCAAATGGAGACAGAAGTGACAGCTTCTATAGATTAGTAATTACTCACATTCATGATTAAAGGCAGGTGTTTTGTATGGACTCAAATGACGTGTTTTTAATTCTTTTATTTATATCCCTAGGAGTTGAACAGTTAAGTCATATGCTAACTCTATTTTTAACCGTTTCAGGAAATGCCAAATTGTACCAGTTTATATCCCCACCTAGTGCTGGTTAGGGTTCCAATTTCTCCACATGCTCAACAGCACTAGTTATTGTCCATCTTTTGGATAATAACCATCCTAGTGGGTATGAAGTGGTATCTCTGTGGTTTTGTTTTGCATTTTCTTAATAACTAATGATGCTTAATAACTAATGAATATCTTTTCAGGCGTTATAAGCCACGTGTGTTTTCTTTTGAGAAATGTCTATTCAAATACTTTGCCTATTTTTTGAGTTAACTTTTTTTGAGTTACAAGAGTTCTTTATATATTCTGATACACATCCCTTATCACATAAATGATGTTTCATCTTTTAAAAAATCTACATAGTACTCTAGTGTACACTTGTACATAACAGTATTACCTATTCTTCTACTAATGGAAATTTAGGATTCCAATCCTTTGCTAATATCAACAATCCTACAATGTAGGATATCTTTTACATGTATCATTCCCACTTCCCACATGTGCTAGCAGCAGTACTTCCTAAACTTTAATGTGCACACAAAGCACCTGAAGATCTTGTTAAAATGCAGGTTCTGATTCAGTTAGGTCTAACTGATGCCTGAGATTCAGCGTTTTTTTTTTTTTTTTTAAGATTTTATTTACTTGAGAGAGAGAAAGTGTGCGCATATGCATGTAAGAAAGAGAGCATGGGGGGGGTGGGGAGCTAACATGGGGCTCGATCACAGGACCCTGGGATCATGACCTGAGCTGAAAGGATATGATTAACCAATGAGCCACCCAGGTGCCCTGATATTTGGCATTTCTAATAAGCTCCCTGGTGATGCTGATGCTGCTGGTCCATGGATCACACTTTAAATAGCAAGTACTAGTATATATGCTGGACAAATCCTAAGGCAGATAAAAAAGCACATGCATTTCTAATTCTGGTAGTTCTTGACAAATTGCCTTCCATAGGGATTGTAACCAATTTATACTCCTAACAGCAATTTTAAGTTTGATTATTTCCCCCCAGCCTCACCAACTAAGAGTGTTATCAAATTTTCAGATTTTCCTCATTTGATAAGTAAAAAGAGAATTCTTTTTAGTTTTGATTGTATTTTTCTTATTTTGGTATCTTTCATATATTCAAGAGCCATTTTTATTTTCTTTTCTAACTATTGCCTTTCTTGAAATAGTCTACTTACAGCTTCTGTGATATGACCCTCTTCAAGTGATTTTTCTCTTATTTGCTTAGCTAATATTCCTTTTCCTCATTCAAAAGCTCCTTCTCCCAATATCTGACCTCTAAATGTTAGAATTTCTAAGGGGTGGGTTCTGTGACCTTTTTTGTTTCTTTCCCTCTAAGTGATCTCGTTTATTACTATGACTTTAAATACCTTCTATATTCTGGTGATTCCCAAATTTGTATCTTACAATCATGTATTACAATACCTTCTTGATATCTCCATTTGGAGATCCTGCAGGCATTTCAAACTTAACATACCCAAGAGAGAATTCGTTTTCATGTCTCTTATTTCTGTAAATGGTACAAGTATCCATCTAGTTGCTTTAATTGGAGACACGGGTGTCATTATTGAGTCTTCTCTCTCACTCCCAACACCCCATCTATCACAAAATCCTACTGTTTCTATCTCAAATCTAGTTCCCTTAATTTCTACTGCCCCCACACTAATTCCAGCTATACTTATAGCTCAGCTAGATGACTGCAAAATCCTCCTCAATGTTTCTCAATGGAGGCACTGATAGCACTTGGGGAAGGATAATCTGTAGTTGAGCAGGTCTATCCTGCACACTGTAAGATGTTTGACAGCCCTGGCCACAGCTCTCTAAATGCCAGGGTAACTCCTAATCATTGTGATGGCTAAAAATACTACCCCACATCTCCAAACATCCTCAGAGAGCAGGATAAATCCCCTGACTGAAAACTGGGCTCCCTACTTTGTCTTTCCATTTACCACATGTATTTTTCTTTTTATAGTATAAATCAGATTACATCATTCCCCAGATAAAACTGTAGAATGGCTTCATGATACAACTTCAAATGAAATACTAACTTCTCTATATGGTCTATAATGCAGCCTGTGTCTAACTTCCTGATATCATCATGGACTTAGGCCTCCCATCAAACCTCACTTCTTGTATGCTAGCCACATTTACATTCTTTCAATTCTTTAAACATACCTAGCTCTTTCTGACCTGAGGACCTTTATACATGCTGTCTATTCTGCATGGATCATTTTTCACTCCATTTTTGCCCAACAGACTCCTTGGCTTTGGGTCTCATTTTAATACTATCTCTATTAAGAGTCCTATGTGACCATGCTACCTAGAATGTGCCCTTCTGTTATTCCCCATCATGGGTCTACTCAAGATTAATTTGTGGCATTTATCCCAAGTAGTAATTAACATTTACTTATTTCTGTTATCTGTCTCCCCAGTCTAAAAGCTCCATGAAAGCAGAGACCTCTTTGTTCACCAAGTACCTACATAATACCACTGCCAACTATTTAGACCAAGAAGATATCAGGTGTCAAAAAAGAGGAAAATATTTAATATTGAATAGAGACTATACAGATTGAGTTTTACACTTGCAGTCAACTACTAAATTTCTATTAGCCCTCTCCCTGGTTATAATTACTGAGGCTTTTAAAAATCTCAAAAAGCCACTACATTATTCAATTCTAAATCATAGTTTAAAATAAAAGGCTGTAATAAAAGATGAAATGCCACATTTAGCCAGAACTCCCTTCCCTGTCTGGCTGAAATAATACTACAGTTACACCAATAAACTTAATTTTTATTTTGTTCAGTAAGTTCTAAGTCATGTTGAAAACTTCAAAATGAATATAAACAAATTTCTAAGCTAGTGAATATGGAAAGCAAATAAATGAACTAAGGTAAAGGACAAAAAAAAATTTTAAATACCTTTAAACAAAAGAGTACAAAACAAAAAATTTCAAAGTACTTTTTAGAAAGAATCAACTAAGCACTTTCTAATAGCCTACCTCAGTTGCTGGGGATTTTCATGGATACCAACCACCCAGTAATGATCAGATTTTCCTTTGCAGTGTTCTCTTGTGTTACATATGGGAGTCCATGTATTACCAAGCCCTCTGTTAAGCATTCGAACAATGCCTTCTGAATCCGTGTAACAGGGGGTACCTACACAGCAAATGAAAAAGAAATCACTCGGGGGAAATAGCTACATATTTGTGAAATAAATCCTATTTAAAAAATACATACCAATGATTCAATTGTCAATTCAAAAGCAAAAAGGTGAATAATTAAAGATCATTTCCCACAAAACTTCATTAACCACACAGAGTAAGATCTAACTGAATAAAAGAAAAAAAAAATTGCATATGATATGACTAAAATTTATCCAAGAGAAAAAGCTGATAGTTTCAGTGAGAATTATGCCACCTGCTGGAATATAGCAGTATTTGTAAAAGACAATTTCAGTAAAAAAAAAAAAAAAGTTAAACCTGAATCTGAAGTTTCGCTAGTTAAGAGAGACTTGGAAAAATGATCAGAACCTGATGCACAGTGATGATCTAAAGATCTTTGTCTTTAGTACTCTTCTTCCTCTTGCTTTCTTGGCCTTGTCACTGTTGTGTTTCCCAACTCCTCCTTGTTATCCATAACAAACTTTTAGAGAAACGTATTTCTCTCTTTGTATGTTTTCTAACCAGAATTCACACGAACAACAGATCTTATACATAAAACAATGGCTACCTTGCCTAACAATTCGTTTCCCACTGCCAACATAGTAAAGGAATTTAAACATACAATATAGACAATTTGCCTTAAAAAAACAATTAGGAATAAAACAATGGAACAATTTCTACTTGAAAAAATGTCTTTAATATAAATAAATGAGTTTATCTTGCCTTCAGCTGAAAATCCAACCCACACTAGGTAGGATTTCCTCGTAAGAGGAAGAGGATCACCATGTAAAATTTGTTTTTTCTTTTTCCCCAGCTCTAGCAGTTGAACTCCAAGGCACTGATCACCATCAAATCCTGCACCTAGTGAGAATATATAAATAGAAATCAGGTATCAAAGGCTGTTTAGCTATAAAGCAGTCTAGAGTACCTTCTGTGAATTGACTTGATTTTGTGATGAATTCTTATATTAACTAACACTACCTTTTATGAATAACCCACCTGGTCTGAGGTACCATTCAGGTATTAGAAGCAGAATACTATGTTACAGGGACTATTTATATAAAGTGGTATTAAGTGGTAATTCATTCACCCAAGAAGTATTTACAAAGAGCTTACTATGTGCCAGGTACTAGGGCTACAATGGTAAAGAAGACATGTCCTCATGAAATTTATATTCAGGTAGGGGAAGACTAACTTTGAAAAAGAAAAAAAATATGAACTATTATCAAAGAATTAAAATAATGATGTGATACAGAGTGTTAGGCTGAGTGATTATTTTAGACTGGACAGTCAGAAGTGGCCTCTTTGAAAAAGTGAAATTTAGCTGAGATATAAATTGCAAACTAGTTAGGGGAAAGAGCTATAATATAGTAAGCAAAAGGAACAGCTAATGAAAAGGTCCTAAGACGGGAACAAGCTTGGTAAATTTGAAGAACACAAAGAAGCTAGTATGGCTAGAATGAATATGAAAAAGTGGCAAAAGATAAAGTTGAAGAGGCAGGCAAAGGTCAGATCATGTAGGACGTTCCTAGCTGTGATACAAAGTTTGATTTTTATTCTAAAGCAATGGGAAGTCATCAGAGGAATCTGAGCAGAAAAGGGACGTGTTCAAATTTATGTTTTTAAAAGATCACTCAGGCTGCTATATGGAGAATGGACTGTGGAAGGCAAGGACTGAAGCTAACAAGCCAGTTACAGGGCTACTAGTTCAAGAGAAGACATCTGGGTTGGACTGGGGTTTTAGTGGAGGAGATGAAAAGACGGTTTGGAATGTTTTTACTCGATGGAACTGACACGGTGATACAACTTCACTGATAGGGTGATGTAGGGGGATGAGGAAAGAGAAGAATCCACGATTCATTTCTGCCTTGAGTGGCTGGGTTAATATAACAGTATGCCATTTACTCAGATGGGGAAAACTAAGTAAAAGGCAAGGTGGAAGGTAAAAAACAAAAACAAAAACCCAAAGGTTTTATTATGACCAAGTTAAGTTTGAAATGTGTATCAAAATTGTACAAAGAGATTTGAAGTGGCCACTGGATATGTAAGTCTGTAGATACAAGGAGAGGGTAGGGCTGGTGATACTAATGTATAAGTCATGTACACATAGATATATTTAAAGCCACAGGCCCTGGGGTGCCTGGGTGGCTCACTTGGTTGAGTGTCTGCCTTCAGCTTGAGTCATGATCCCCAGGTCCTGGGATCGAGCCCCACATCAGGCTCACTGCTCAATGGGGAGCCTGCTTCTCCCTCTCCCTGTCTACCACTCTGCCTACTTGTGCTCTCTGTCAAATAAATAAATAAAACCTTAAAAAAAAAAAATAAAGCCATAGGCCTTAAGGAAATATCCCAGAGTAGTTTCTCAAACTGCATTTTTGAGCTATGAGTCAAGAAATCAATTTAAAGTTACAAAGAGTGTTTAAAGGAAACTGAAATCAGGGGCGACTGCCTGGCTAAGTCAGTTAAGCGTCTGCCTTCGGCTCAGGTTAGGATCCCTAGGTCCTGGGATCCAGCCCCGCATCGGGCTCCTTGCTCAGCCTGCTTCTCTCTCTCCCTCTGCCTGCTGCTCCCTGCTTGTGCTCTCTCTCTCTCTGTCAAATAAATAAATAAATAAATAAATAAATAAGATCTTTAAAGACAACGGAAATCAAAGAGTATATACTGTCCATGAGACTTTTATTTCAGTTACATTTACAGATATATACAGAATAGCAATGTAGAATGTACTTCTTATTAGGGCTAACAGTCAAAAGACTGGAAGCTCCTCATCTAGAGAGGGTACTAGAGAAGAGAGGCTATGACAGAGTCCTGGAGCACTCCAGCTAAGAAGCTGGCATAGGAGGTGCAGCCAGCAGAACAGCTAAAGGAGTTATCAGTAAGAAAAACATCCGGAGTGATGTCACAGAATCCAAGAAAGGAAAGTGCTGGATGGGGGATGGGTAAAATAGATGATAGGGATTAAGGAGTGCACCTGTTGTGATGAGCACTGGGTGATGTATGGAATTGTTGAATCACTATATTGTACACCTGGAACTAATATAACACTGTATTTTAAATATGCTGGAATTAAAATTTAAAAAAAGAGAGAAAGATGGAACTAGAGTGTACTGTGCTAAGCAAAATAAGTCAGTCAGAGAAAGATAAATATCATATGATTTCACTCATATGTGGCATTTAAGAAACCCAACAGATGAACATAGGGGAAGGGAAGGAAAAATAAAATAAGATAAAAACAGAGAGGGAGGCAAACCATAAGAGACTCTATAGTTAAGAGAACAAACAGGGTTGCTGGAGGGAAGGTGGGCAGGGGGATGGGCTAGATGGATGATGGGTTATTAAGGAGGGCACTCATTGTGATGAGCAGTGGGTGTTACATGTAAGTGATGAGTCACTAAATTCTACTCCTGAAACCAATACTACAGTATTTGTTAACTTGAATTTAAATAAAATTTTTAAAAAATAGAAAAAGAAAGTGTTTCCAATGGAATGACCAAAAAAATAAGCATAACAAGATTATCAGTAATCTTTTTTTTTTTTTAAAGTAAGCTCTAGGCCCAACATGGGATTTGAACTCATGGCCCTGAGATGAAGGTCACCTGCCCCATATCAATAATCTTAATAAAATCAGTCTTGACAACATAGTGGTGGGGACTGAAGACAGGAAGGAAGCAGCGACTTTTTAAGTCATATTCAAGGTGACTTGCTCCTGCACGCTAGAAGTTAGTTTATTTTTTGAGGCATTTAAACTCTGAAAATTCTTTTAAGATTTAGACATGGAAGTAACTAACCTTGGAATTCTTTCTAGAACAGTTTCCCTATAAATAAAATATTTTCATTTTCATTGCATTTAGTGAATACAACAAAATTCTGTACATTCAAAGATGACACTGATTCAAATACTAAAATGAATGCAAAAGCAGGTATATAACCCAAAACAACAGAAAGAGAAAAAAAACTCAAGTAATTTTCATTTTACTTCAGGTCCCGGTAAAATTATAAAAGACTAGAAAAAAAATCTACCTCTATGATAAGCAATGAAAAGCTGTTCTCCATGTCCTGCCATTGATACTACAGGCCCAGGAAGACTGAAGAGCTCTTTCTGAACACCTCCAATAGTGAACAATCGAAGGAGCATGGCACTGGTGGCAGCAGCTGCCCATCCCAGACCAAGACATATAGCTTCAATATCTTCATTCTGAGGCATGTCTACTATCCACTCTTTGCTTGAATCCCAAGAACTAAAGTGCAGACAGTGAAGCTTGCTAAAAATTGAAACAAGACAGAAACAATCAAACTTTCATACTTGATATTTTATATATATAAAACTAATCATGATACCCAGTGACAAAACCAAATAGCTAATTTTTTTATTAAACATAAATAGTACAAAAATAGCTTTGAGAAAGTAATTATGAAATATCCTTAAAATGAACTATATTAAAACCATTAACAGTTATGTTAACAGGGAAATGCTCATAACTTAATGTTTCACTAACAGGAAAATGCTCATAACTTAATGTTTAGTGAAAACAGGCAGACTAAAATCTGCAGAATATGATCCTAGGTTGCAAATGTGCAGAAAAATCACAACTAAATTTTTAAAAAGGGAAGAAGCATCAAAATGTTACAGAAGAGTTCTTTCACTGCCAAAAAAATTTAATACAGGAAAACAAAGGAAAAAAAGGAAAAACAATCACACATAATCCCACGAGCAAGATCCCACCACTGCTAACAATTTGATATATGTTTCCAGTCTTTTTTCTTTGCATAGATACATACATGTAAGTTATTAAAGTTAAGCTTGGGAATGCAGATACTATAGTATTTGGAACCAGAGGTAGTACTGATTTTCTGAAGAGTAATTTTAAATTCAATTTTATTTTATTTTTTTAAAGATTTATTTATTTATTTGAGAGAGAGAGAGAAAGAGCAGGAGCCGGTGGGGGGGGGGAGCGCAGCAAAGGGAGAGGGAGAAGCAGACTCTGCTGAGCAGGGAGCCCGATGAAGGGCTCAAACCCAGGACCCTGGGATCATGACCTGAGCCAAAGGCAAACACTTAACCAACTGAGCCACCCAGGCACCCCTAAATTCAATTTTAAAATGAAAAGTAACATTGTATATAGCTGTGAAATAACATATCCAGGAAAATAGAGAAAGATACCTGAAATCAAAATTGCACATGGAAACAAATGTTCTAATTACGTAAGACTCTGAGTTGGAGACACTGAGGCAACAGTGTTTTATTTTAGTGAACTAATTTAATTCAATAATGAAGTATTGAGTGGATTTTACAATGTGTAAATTAGGAAACTATTAAAATGTTAAAATGTGTTTTTCAGACTCTAATGCATACTCAATCACCTGTGGATCTCATTAAAATGCAGATTTTGATTTAGGTCTGGGGTGGGGTCTGAGATTCTGTTTTCAACAAGCTTCCA
The DNA here is from genome assembly GCF_002201575.2 of Neomonachus schauinslandi. Taxonomy (NCBI): domain Eukaryota; kingdom Metazoa; phylum Chordata; class Mammalia; order Carnivora; family Phocidae; genus Neomonachus; species Neomonachus schauinslandi. Next base: position 43,524,576 of record NC_058411.1, on the reverse strand, counting down.
GGTAACCCATGCCCCTTGTTTGTGGACCACACTTTGAGCAGCAAGAAGCTAATGTATCCAAACAGGATTAATTTCAAATCACTTCGGAGTTGGTAAAATCTATAATCAAGTATATAAGCACTAAAATCAGCTGAAGAAAAGAGATCAGGAAAAGGCAATCTGGCTAAAATAACTGAAAGGTGAATAAAAATATTTTTTCTTCCTTAAAAAAATATGGATAGATTCAGCATTTCACTGCTTTTCCATCATAATTCTGTCTATGTATCTATTTACCAAATATTGTTCTGCCCCCTCCCTTTTTTTAAAAGTTTCAGTTCTAACCTATAGTGACAAAAAAACCTCCAAAAACAAAAAAACAGAAAAAAACCCAGGTCAGTAGTTGTCCAAGGCTGGTATTAACTGCAAAGGGATACAAGGGTACATTTTTGAGTGATAAAAAATATTTTGAGGGGCACCTGGCTGGCTCAGTCAGTAGAGTGTGTGACTCTTGGTCTTGGGGTGGTGGGTTCAAGCCCTACATTGGTGTAGGGATTACTTAAAAATATAGCAGCAATGTCCACAATAGCCAAACTATGGAAAGAGCCCAAATGTCCATCAGCAGATGAATGGATAAAGGAGATGTGGTATAGGGACACCTCGGTGGCTCAGTCGGTTAAGCATCTGCCTTAGGCTCAGGTCACAATCCCAGGGTCCTAGGATCGAGTACCGCATCGGGCTCCTTGCTCAGCGGGGAGCCTGCTTCTCCCTCTGCCTGCCGCTCCCCCTGCATGTGCTCTCTCTCTCTGACAAATAAATAAATTAAAAAATATATATGTGGTACACACACACACACACACACACACACACACACACGATGGAATATTACACAGCCATCAAAAAATGAAATCTTGCTATCTGCAATGACATGGATGGAACTTAAGTGTATTATGCTAAGCGAAGTAAGTCAATCAGAGAAAGACAATTATATGATTTCACTGATATGTGGAATTTAAGAAACAAAACGGAGGATCATAGGGGAAGAGAGGAAAAAATAAAACAAGATGAAACCAGAGAGGGAGACAAACCATAAGACTCTTAATCATAGGAAACAAACTGAGGGTTGCTGGAGGGGTAGGGGGGGTAGGGGGATAGGGTAACTGGGTGATGGACATTAAGGACGGCATGTGATGTAATGAGCACTGGGTATTATATAAGACTGATGAATCACAGATCTGTACCTCTGAAACCAAAAATATATTTTATGTTAATTAATTGAATTGAAATTTAAAAATGTTTGAAAAAAATTTAAAAAAATAAAAAATAATTTTTTGGTTGTGATAGTTGTTACCTGAATACACACACATTCATTAAACTCATCAAACCATATACCTAAAACAGGTATATTTTATTGTACATGAATTACACTAATAAAGTAAATTTAAAAAGGAGGCAGGGGTTTATACAAAAAGAAATCTAGAAGAATACATACCAAATTGTTAACAGTGGTTACATCTGAGAGTAGAATTCAGGGGGGAGTTTTTATTTCCTAAAAATCCTGTACTGCTTTTTTGTTTACAATATATATATTAAATATTATATGGAAAAAATTATAATAATAATTATATAATATACCATATTATATACATCTGTATATTATATGTATATATCTTACAATAGTAATGAAACAGAGTAACAATGTTTAATCTAACTCTTTAATTTCTCTTGCAATTACAAATTGTGAATTGTGTCGTCAACTCCTCCCCCCTCCAACGCAGGGCTTGAACTCACAACCCTGAGATCAAGACCTGAGCTGAGATCAAGAATCAGATGCTTAACCGACTGAGTCACCCAGACGCCCCATGTCATCTGAATTTGTAATTAGAGAATGTAAAGGACAGGACAATTAGGCAAAAACAGACATGTTCTGAGGTATTATGTATGAAACTCTTCTGTATCTAACAATTCAGCAGTGACAAACTCTTCCTAATAATCTGGAATTTACCTTGCGAGTTCATCAGTGCTTTCACATGCCAACAAAACAGCTTCATAAGAAAGATCTGCTACTGTGTAATTCAAACTGTTTGATAAGTGTGTTGCATGGTGTATGGAGGTATCATGGAACTCCACATCTATGGCATTGTCTTGTTCATCATTATAGCAGCGAATAATTCCAACAGAGTTCCACACCTACAAACATTAAGGTTAAATACAAGTCTGAGAAAAATTAAAGGTCCTAGAATCAGTAAACTAAAGTAGTACAAATTAATAAATATAATTCAGTCTATCAAAATTGAAGTTATGGTAGCAACCACAGCTCATCTACCTTTAAATAGTTTCAAGTAAGAGTAGTGACATCAGAACTACAATTACTATCTATTCTTTTCATAAGAAGGCACATAAATATTTACTAGCAAATGGAGTATTTCATTTAATATTTTAAAAATTACATGACTGCCATAATAAAATACAATTCTGAACAACCAAACCATTAAATTCTACAAAAGAAATATCTCAAAAATTTATTTACTTATAAATATGGATACAAATGACAGGATATTTTCCTATTCCAACTAACTGCTTTATACCGTAGGAAAAAATACACACATTTTAAGGCAACATAAATCAATACCGTTTAGAAAACTTACCTTCCACCCATATATACTACAGGCTCACACACTAGGCCCTAGTGTTTCCTTTCCTCTATACTACAAATAACTATAAATAGCTGACAATAAAAAATTAAGACCTATTACTTGATGATTATGGACAGCAATAAAAAGTTTTATTAAAATAAAACATCACCTTTAATATTTACAAACAAATTTATGCCAGGCCTATACCTTTCAAAAAGGACAAGAGGCAAAGTCCTCAGTAGAAAACCTTAAATAACCAACAAATAAAAATATTAAACTTTTAGTTCTCAAAACAAAAAGCTAATATATTCATTCATCCATTTAGGAAATATAATCTTAATGCCTACTGTGTCATACCTTTTTCTAAGTGCTATCAGTAAACAAAACAGAAACATTTCTTATTCTTCTGGAATTTACATTCCAGTGGGGTGGGTGGGGAAAAGAGGCAGATACTTTGTTTTCCATACTACTTATCACCTTCTAATATATTAAACTAGGAGGTGCCTTCAAAAAACACCTTCTAACTAGTGTTTTGAAATCAGTATAAACTTCTAAATAAAACTATGAGAAATCAAGTTTGGAAGTACAGTCAAGAGATATTGCAAGATATACAGTCACATTATGTTCATTATATGTCACTTTGCAAAGCAGAATTTCATTTAACATGATTTCCAATAATAAGGTTGAAATAAGATTAAAACTGTAAGTTAACCATAAAATAAATCAACCACAAAATTATAATGAACCAAAGTGCTCCAGGCCAGTTAATCAAGGTTTTTAAAAATATTTTGTACCAAACAAAATTAATTATAATGAGATAAAATACTTACAAGTTAAAGAGTCAGATAAAACTATTTTAAAGTTAAGTGTAGATCCAAGGCTTACCATGAACCTATGTGTGAGATGCATGGGCGTAGAACCTGACTGGAATGGCTTTTGCCGGGGAGTTGGCATTGGCCCATCATAAAACGGCCTTTGGGATGTTACAAGTGGTAGATTATGAATGCTGTCTGCCTGATCATCTTCCTCCTCCTCTCTGAGAAGACTAGAACCAGTTTTTAACATTGTAACATCTAGAAAATAAAGAATTATAATTAGAGAATCATAAATACCAATGATCTTTTTTTTTTTTAGATTTTTTTTTTTTTAATTTATTTGAGAGAGAGAAAGAGAGAGCACATGAGAGGGGGGAGGGTCAGAGGGAGAAGCAGACTCCCCACTGAGCAGGGAGCCCAACGCGGGACTCGATCCCGGGACTCCAGGATCATGACCTGAGCCGAAGGCAATCGCCTAACCAACTGAGCCACCCAGGCGCCCAATACCAATGATCTTGAAAAAAGAAAGCATTATGCAATCTAAATAACCTTTTCCATTCATACTTAATAATACTAACATGCTATCTGCCTCTTCCACTATGTTAACATTTACAGTGATGGTGCAAAAACAATGGAGGGTAAAACTGTTGGTGTGGTAACATGAATTAGGGTAGTGGCACCAATCTGTATTAGTAGTCGACTAATACAGTTAGTTAACCACCACTCAATTGCAGTAAAAATACTAATTCTGTTGAATCTTGATCTCGCATAAATTTTTTTAAAAATGTTCTCTGTGCTAAAATGGGAAGTGTGCATAAAGTGTGATGTCTGCCCCCCCCTCCCAAAAAAAAGCATTTGTGCAATTGAGTTGTAAGCTGAACTAGTTGATTTTTTCATAGAACATCATTTTTACTTGAAAGAATGCCAGATAAACTATGGCTATGCCGACCTTGGTATGTGGTAAACATTTTCTTTAAATAAATGAAGTTGATCATTTAAGAAAAGTAACTGACAAATTTGTTGTCAATGATAAAATTTGAGTTTTCAAGCAAAAATCAGAATATTAGAAAACTTGTACCTGCCACCATGAGCTTGACTGCTTCCTAATATTTAAAAACTTCTGATGAGATTGGTGATGATACTAACAAATATAACCCTGGATAATGTGTCAATATTAAAAGACCCACAGACCTGCAGAGAACCAGTATTTTCCAAATTACCAATGCATATATTGCAAAATCAAACATGGTAAATTAAAAGATCCGTTCAAGTCAGACCAATGGATTTTAATGTAATACAGCTGGAATGTTCACTGGAGTTTCTGGATTCCACATTGCAAGTAAGTTGAATTTTTGCTACAGTAGCAAAGAAGAACATCTACAAGTATTTCAACAGGCTGTTAAAATACTCCCCTTTCAAACCACATGTTCATGTGAACCTGAATATTCTACACATACGTCAAGCAAAAACAACATATATGGCAGTAGACTGAATTCCGAGGCATGAGAGAATTCAAGTCATCTTCTATGCCAGACCCTAAAGAAACTTGCAAAAGGATAAAATAATGCCACTTATCTTACGAAATTTTCCATTTGAAACGTTTTTTATGTTTACATAAATGAGTGTGTTAAATATTTTTTAAATTTCTCAGTTTTAGTTTCTAATATGGTAAATAACAATAGATATAACTCCATAAATGATTTTCTTTGGGATCCTCAAAAGTTTTTAAGAATGTAATGAGCTCCTGAGACCAAACATTTTAGGACTTCTGTCCTATAAAACCCTATATGATTTAAATGTAGCACAATTTACCACCATAAAATGGTATTTGGCATTTTACTTGATAATGTTCAAATGTGCTATTTTAGCATGCAAGTTGTTGCAATAGACACTTTAAAGATTTTTTATTTTTATTTATTTATTTTTTTAAAGATTTTATTTATTTATTTGACAGAGAGAGACACAACGAGAGAAGGAACACGAGCAGGGGGAGCGGGAGACGGAGAAGCAGGCTTCCCGCCGAGCAGGGAGCCTGATGCGGGCCTCGATCCCAAGACCCTGGGATCATGACTTGAGCCGAAGGCAGATGCTTAACAACTGAGCCACCCAGGCACCCCTAAAGGTTTTTTAACTGTAATCCCTATTTCCTTAACAGATACTATACTATTCACGTTACATATTTCTTGAGTTAGCTTGGTAGCTTGTTATCTTTCAAAGAATTTGTCCATTTTATCAAAGTTGTTACATTTACGGGCACAAAGTTGTTCATAACGTTCTCCTTTATTCTTTTGTTATTAATAGCAGTGCTATCTTACAGAAATGAGTTACATATATAATTTTAAATTTTCTAGTAGCCTTATTTTAAATAGTAAAAAAAAAAACCCAGGTCTAATTAATTTTAATATTATTTTATATTAAAATACTATAATTTCAACATGTACTCAACATAAAAAAGGACTAAAATATTTTGCATTCTTTTCATACTGTCTTCAAAATCTGGTTGCATTTTACACTTACAACACATCTCATTTTGAACTAGCCACATTTCAAGTGCTCAATAGCCACAGGTGGCTAGTGGCTACCATACTGGATATTATAGGTCTATAGGATCTATGGTGATGACTCTCCTCTCATTACTTATATTAGTCATTTGTGCCTTCTTTTTCTTTCTGGTCAGTCAGGATAGAGATTTAACAACTTCACTCATCTTTTCAAAGAATTAGCTTTTGGTCTCATTGACTTTCTTTACAATTTTTTGGTTGTCAATATCATTGAATTGTTTTTTATTTTCTTCCTTCTGCTAGTTTGGAGTTAATTCCCTCTTTTTTTTTTTTTTTTAAGATTTTATTTATTTATTTGACAGAGAAAGACACAGTGAGAAAGGGAACACAGCAGGGGGAGTGGGAGAGGGAGAAACAGACCTCCCGCCAAGCAGGGAGCCCAATGCGGGGCTCGATCCCAGGACCCTGGGATCATGACTTGAGCCGAAGGCAGGCGCTTAACGACTGAGCCACCCAGGCCCCCCTCCTCTTCTTTTCTAATCTTGCTAAAGCAGAAGCTTAGATCATTGATTTGAAACCTTTCTAACATGTATTTAATACATTTCCCTCTATGCACACTGCATTAGCTACATTCTACAAATTTAATAATGACTTCAAATAATACTTTAAATAAAAAACTGAAAAGATCAATCAACAGGACAGATAATCAGATCCACAAAGTCAATATATACCAACTGAGTTTTCATCATCTTCTAGGATGTGACTTCGCTGTCTAGGACGACCTGAGGCCAGCATGAGGTCGTCATCCTCTTCCTCATCATTTATAATCCTCTTTGAAAAAGAGGGGGTCTCAACTGCATTGTCATTTAGAAAATCACCAGCATTATTTGTATCATCTCCATCAAAAAGATCATTGTAATCCTTTTCCACTCTGCTAGAAACCTTGAACAAATTAACATAAATTACAAAGTATTAGTGAACTATTTAGATAAACTCAATTACTCAAAAGGCAATTCTGTAATATGCACCTATACATTCTACAAAGTAAGCAAATGCCCTAACAAGAATAATTAATAAATGTACTTACGAGGATTATATATTTATGTGAGACCTAGTCCTTACTTTAAGTGCCTTATAGTCTATGGATGGGACAGGAGTGTAGGACAGATATGTAAAGAAATACTATATATACCCCAAATACAAGGCAAGATTTTACTCCTCAAAAGTCATTCTCCAGAGAAGTCACCTAAAGTCCCTAAAATCTCTTATTATAAGATATTCTCTCATTTACTTTTATTTTAAATTTACTTTATTTGCTTAGGTAGGATATGTTTGCTTTCAATGATCTCATTTAAAGCAAGCTTTTTTATGGGCTTTTTTTTTTTTTTTGGATGCTTATAAAAGTAAATGGAAAGAACCAACAGACAAAGGAGGCAAGGAAATTCAACATTAATCCCTGACTCCTAGGAATATGAACGCTGTAGATGTAGAATCTACCATTGTAGATCCCAGATATCACTGTAAACAGTTTTTGAGATCACATATTTGTTGGGTAATCTCCATGCCCAACGTGGGCCTCGAACTCATAACCCTGAGATCAAGAGATGCATGCTCTACTGACTCAGCCAGCCAGTGAGATCATTTTAAAAAGTGAATAGTGGGTGGCTCAGTCGGTTGAGCATCTGTCTTCAGCTCAGGTCATGAACCCAGGGTCCTGGGATCAAGCCCCGCGTCAGGCTCCCTACTCAGCAGGGAGTCTGCTTCTCCCTCTGCCCCCTGCACCGTGCTTATGCTCTCACGCTCTCTCTTGCTCTCTCAAATAAATAAAATCTTAAAAAAAAAAAAAGTCAATAGTAAGCAGATACACTGTAGAGTTCACAACTGACTCCTATAGGATAAATGAAAACTGTACAAATGTTAAGCCAATGGAAACTTATAATTTGGTATAAAATTCTAATGAGAGCGCCATTAACAGATTCAAAAGGACTTTATCACAAATCTTTTAGATGGAAGTACATAAAATTGTGTTCTAGAAAACTAATGTTTAATGAAATGAGAAAACAGGAAAAATATGCTTCTAAACTCCTGTATTTAAACATGATTTGAAAGGAATAATTAAGAACTAAATGCTCTACAAAATATTTAACTTTTTCTTTATATTTAACTATTTTATCTACAGTCCTAGAAGTTTATGTACTCACTTTGTTAAAAACTTTTTTTGGATTTTCTTATTAAAAAAATGAGGATTTTTGGGGGCGCCTAGGTGGCTCAGATGGTTAAGCATCTGCCTTCGGCGCAGGTCATGATCCCAGGGTCCTGGGATGGAGCCCCACATTGGGCTCCTGGCTCAGCAGGGAGCTGCCTCTCCCTCTCCCTCTGCCTCTCCCCCTGCTCATGCTCTCTCTCTGTATCTCTGTGTCTCAATGAATAAATAAAATCTTAAAAATAAATAATAAAGGGCGCCTGGGTGGCTCAGTTGGTTAAGCAACTGCCTTCGGCTCAGGTCATGATCCTGGAGTCCCGGGATCGAGTCCCGCATCAGGCTCCCTGCTTGGCGGGGAGTCTGCTTCTCCCTCTGACCTTCCCCCCTCTCATGTGCTCTCTCTCTCTCAAATAAATGAATAAATAAAATCTTTAAAAAAAAATAAAAAAATAAAAAGCCAATAAACAAAACAAATAAATAAATAATAAAAAATGAGGATTTTTCCTTTATATTTATGATGAGGTCCATAAAGTGTTAGAGGTGTTATGACAGAAATACGTACTGTGAAGAATAAAAGCAAAAAGAAGAGTGGGCAATTCTGGATATAGGGGTTAAGGTTTTATAAGAGGTGACCTTTGAACTAAAAACTGTTTCTCAATTTACTTTCTGTTTTTATAATGTTACACATGCATATAATTTAGTCAATTACAAGGTTTATTATAAAAATGAAAACAGTCCTCCTGCAGAGCCTCCAACTTACTTTTCTATTCTTTTAGATGATTCTTTTGATACCTTCCTCCATAGTTTTAAATAATATTCTAGTGCTATTTTTTTGGTTTTTCAGTTTTAATCATTATCTATTAAACTGATCCTATTAACTTCCGTATATTAGGAAACATGAGGATTTGGTGTAATTTTCAACCACCCCTACTCTCTTGTACGTATGTACACTATTCCCCTACACCAATCCTCCCAATATAGATATATTCTCATTTTGGTTGGATCAATATACAGAATTTAGATTATTATGACCATGTAAATGGTACTCACGGTTGAATAAAAATAATAACTTATAAAGTGTTGTGCTAGAGACTGTTCTAATTCTATATATAATTCATGTAATTCTCACAATAAAACTCTAGGTGGTAGACATTATTCCTATCCTCATTTTATAAATGTGGTATATTGTGATCACTTTCCCTTCCTTTTATAAATTTTGTCCCTGGAGTTAAGAATCTTCTCTCTCTTTAGGTCTTTTTTTCTTGGACAGATTCCCCAAAGACGATTCTTCCAATCTCTTGCCTGAAAAGCCTAAGACTGGCTGACAATGCTGTAGGAGCCAAGTATGAAAAATAAGCTGGGAATTTTAACATCCAAGTATATACATTTTCATTTAATCCTTTTCAGTACAGTATTCCTCTTCCACCCAATGCTGCTCAACTGTACTTAGTGTACCAACCAGACACCTTCTCTGTTGTACTTTTCTAGAGGACAAATCTCCAGCATTCTGCCAGAATATACATGGCAGTGAGGGAAAGCAGTTACCTAGCTGTGTGTGCACACTAATGTTGAGACTAGAGATATCTACTTGTTTATTAAACCAATCCTCCTGTTTTCAACCCCACTTTTAGAAGTGCCTAGTGCTACCAAATTCTGAATCATTGGGGGATTCAGTCAGGCAGGCTGAACTGCATCTCCGCTTTCCCCCAACTGCAGTCTCAGGAGTCAATTTCTCGACTTTTTGAGAAGCTAAACTTAAGTGTCCCATCATCCTTCTATTTTCCAGGGGTTCCAGGTATCAGTATCTGAGTAAACATAAATGGGTATGTTAAGTGAATGATCTTTAACTGGAACCCTAAACCAAGACTTAAAATATGACTGGGTATGTTTGCCAGGCAGGAAGAATAACAAACAAAAACAAGGAGTTGTATAAAACAAGGTGGCCTGTTTAAAGAAGTTCAGTAAGGCCAGATGGCTAAGCATTAAGACATGTAAGGGTAGCTCTAAGAATTAAAACTAATGCAGAGCAGAAAAGGTTTATAGGCTAAACTAAGTTATAGTTATTAACTCTAATTTTTATCTATATTTATTTAAATAACAATCTCCAGAACACCAGGATACTAAAATAGTATTTCATAATGGTATTCTTTATAAAGCCAAGGAATATTAATAGGCATTATATGGAGGGGAAAAGCTTCTCAGTAAAATATATTTAGGAAACATTAGGTTAAACAAGTTTAAACAGTTTTCTTTGTGATAAATCATTACTGAACATCTTATATAATAACATGAATTATAATTTTCTAAGAAAGTAATGTATTTTGTGGTGTTTTCCAAACCCATATGACCACAAAAGACTTTGAAGAAACTATTTCACCATCTATTACTTATTACCTTACTGCTTGATGTCTTTCCACTGGGTTCACAAACATTCTCCAGGAGCCCTAGATTTCCTTCTGCATCAGTATAAGCTATTCGACCACAAGTAGGATGCCATGCCAGGCCACAAATTGCATAACCTTTCTCATGTTTCACCCTAAAAATTAAAAAGTGAGTTCTTAAAACACTACCAAAAGTATATAAACTATACATTTCTTTAGGTAAATTTTAGTTAGAAAAGGTTAAATGACTTCTGACAAACTAATAACTCTATGTTTGTATTCTGACAATCTAATACTTGCAAAAATTTGAAATATTTCATAATAAAGCAAAAATCTAATAGAAATAAGAAAAAAAAAAAAAAGATAAAAGGCGGTGCCTGGCTGGCTCAGTCAGTAGAGCATCCAACTCTTGATCTCAGGGTCATGAGTTTAAGCCCCACATTGGGTATAGAGATTAGTTGAAAAAAAAAAAAAAAAGACAAAAGATATGTTGAATCATACCTTTCCATGCAATCTTTGGTTTCCACATTCCAAACTATAATTAAACCATTAATACTCCCTGCAGCTAAATATTGCCCACAGGGAGACCAGGTTACTACATTTAGGGCCTATGAGGAAAAACAATTAATAAATAACAATTTGCACAATTTGAAACTAAACACTTATTTTATTACCAAATTCAAATTTTTACAACTCATATTCTGTGTAACTTCTAATTAAATTGATTCATAAATGGCAAGACAGTTTGCTTATTTTTTAACTTTTTCAGTAATATTCAACTATCACTAGCCGCTATTACTTTGTTTACCATGAGAAAATTATACTGGCACAATTTTAAAAGCAAAATCTAAAAACTGTTATTATCCTAGAAGAGAAATCATAAAAAGTATCCTCTCAGCTGTCACTATCAAGATGAAGAGAACCATACTAAGTGAAGTGAATCATATTAAGCCACTGCTGACCTACTGGGCCTCTTGAGAGCCAAATGGAAATGTTTAAGAGAAGAAGAGAGAGATAATATAGAACATTTCCTGCTCTAAAATTCCAGAGTCTATGATCATAAGTCTCAATGAAACTCACTTAACAATAAAGGCTAATGAATTACTGATAATGTGAAAATAACATGTTCTAATACTATGTTAGGGTTAAATTTGACTTCTTATAAATTAAGAGATTGTCTTATCAAATTTCACAAGGATAGAGTTCACAAAGGACCTAGCAAAGCTATCTACTGTCCAGTTACTGGCTAAATGAAGAAAGGCTGAGGGGCAAAAGGTGGACACATGCACAAAATTTGAGGTTGTTCTCCATGTCCAACAATACTTAACTACAACTGTATTTAGGCAAAGTATGTGTGAAATATTCCTGTTAGCCTAGATGAAAGTTTCACTTACAAAACGTACCTGAGAGATGAAATTATCTGAAAGATCATGTTGATTATTCCATGTTTCTCTTCTATATAGCTTAACAGACTTTTCCACAGGAACTGCCAGTAACTATTAGGAAAGATAAATGATTTAAACAAAAGTTTACATTAAATTAGAGAGAAAAAAAAGAAAAAAAAATCATCCAAATAAGACTATGAAACATAAAGCAAAACTGTACTTTAATTGGCAACTAACAAAACTCAGAAAATTACTTAAAATTTTGATAAGCAAAGAATGAGTGATCACTCTATTGCTTGCACTGAAAACCAGAGCACTTGTAGTTACGTATTTTTGATACTACTTCTCAGGAATCTAAGTCCTTTGGATCTAAACATTCATCTCATTTGCCAAAAGGAAAGAAATAGGTCCAGAATGCTTTAAATATCTTAAGAAAAGGAAACTGATCTTCTTACACATTCTTCCAAAGAAAGAGACTAATAGAAAAAATACAGTATTTCCATGTTTATACAAAAAAGAGAAAAATATTTATGAACAGAAAAACTATGTTAATTGTATTGATTTTTAAATTAGATTAATGTTTCATGAGCAAAGAAAAAATACATACTAAATCCTCAACTATCACTTTAATGCAGAATGTAGTAGTCTTAAGAGTTTACATGCTACAAAGGGCATATATTAAAAGAAAGTCTCCCTCCCACCCCTAAATCCTATTTCTACTTCCCAAAGGTACACATAAGCATAGACTGCACAAGAATGCATAGGTACAGGGGTGCCTGGGTGGCTCAGTCGGTTAAGCATCTGCCTTCAGCTCAGGTCATGATCCCGGGGTCCTGGGATTGAGCCCCTTGTCATGCTCCCTGCTCAGCCAGGAGTCTGCTTCTCCCACTGCCTCTGCTTCTCCCCCTTACTTGTGCTTGCTCTCTGTCAAATAAATAAAATCTTTAAAAAAAAAAAAAGAATTCATAGGTACATATATATATATATACACAAGTACATACACAATAAACAATAGAATTCTATTTATACCTACTGCTCTACAGCTTGATGTTTTTTATTTCACGATGTATCAGAAGACTATTCCCAATGAGGACATACAGATCTACCTCACTTTAACAATTGCAGAATATCCTACTTTCAGGAATACCAGGATTTATTTAACCAGTTCCTATTAATACACATTTAGTATGTTCCTATTCTTTTGCTACTATAAACAGTGATGCAACATTTTCATTATACATACCCTGTAATGCATATATATAAATATGCTTATAGGATTTATGCCTAGAACTAGTACTGTTGTTCATTCTGATAAAAACTGCCACTCTCTTCCACATAGTATATAATCAAACTTTTGATGTTTGAACATCCGATAAATGAAAAACAGGCTATCACAATAGTTTCAATTTGTATTTCTTTTGGTATGAAAGGTTCCATATACTTTCATACGTTAAAAGTCACCTATATTATCTTTTTATGTACACTGTTCATGTCCATGACCACCTTTCTATTAGGATCTTATTGACTTTTTTTTTTGAAAGATTTTATTTTTATTTTTTTTCAAAGATTTTATTTATTTATTTCAGAGAGAGAAAGAAAACAAGCAGGGGTAGACAGGCCAAGGGAGAGGGAGAAGCAGACTCCCCACTGAGCAGGGAGCCTGATGTGGGGCTCGATCCCAGGACCCTGAGATCATGACCTGAGCTGAAGGCAGACATTTAACCAACTGAGCCACCCAGGTGCCCCAAAAGATTTTACTTTTAAGTAATCTCTACACCCAATGTGGGGCTCAAACTCACAACCCCGAGATCAAGAGTTACATACACACTCCTCCAAACGAGTCAGGCAGGCACCCCGGATCTTATTGATTTTTAAGAACTTTTTTTTTAAAGACTATTTATTTGAGAGAGAGACAGTGTGTATGTGAGAAAGCACTAGTGGGGGAAGGGGCAGAGGGACAAACCAACTCCCCAATAAGTGGGGAGAGCCCAACGTAGGGCTTGATCCCAGGATCCCGAGATCATGACCTGAGCCAAAGTCAGATGCTTAACCTACTGAGCCATCCAGGCACCCTGACTTATAAGAACTTCCTGAATATTAAGAAAATTAGCTCTTGGGGTACCTGGGTGGCTCTATGGTCCCCTTCAAACATCGTACTGATATCTTATATTTGAATGTTCTCAAAAACTACAGGTTAATTTAAGAAAGAACTGACATCTTTTTTTTTTTAAGATTTTATTTATTCATTTGAGACAGAGAGAGAGAGAGAGCATGAGCAGGGAGAGAGGCAGAGGGAGAAGGAAAAGCAGGCCCCCCACTGAGCCAGGAGCCTGATGTGGGGCTCGATCCCAGGACCCTGGGATGATGATCTGAGCCGAAAGCAGATGCTTAACCATCTGAGCCACCCAGGCGCCCGAGAAAGAACTGACATCTTTATATTGAAAATTCCTTTCTAAAAATGGAATATATTTTTCTATTTAAGTCTTCTTTTACTCCTCTTGATAGAATGTTAAAGTTTTCTTTATATAGCCCTTTCACATTTTGGTAAGTTTACCCTTGTTATTTCATCTTTTTTGATTTCACAGTAAATGCATCATTTTTTTCTCCACCATATATTTTCTAAATGGTTATTATTTATATATAGGATTATTATTGGTTTTGTATATTAGTTTGTTTCCAACTACCTTACTGGATTTTCTTACTAATAATATTTTTCCCTCAGTTGATTTCTTAAGATCTCCTTATAGTCAACCATTTCATTTGTAAATAATAAGTATTCTCCTTCCTCTTTTCAAACAGTTCCTATCTCCTGCCTATCAGCTACTACCTCCAAAATGTTAAACGCTACTAGTAAGAGTAGACATAACAAGACTGTTTCCAGAGTTGTTCCATTAAATACAAAAATAAAGAAGAATATAAAATTAATTCATACAAGGAAAACAAAGTTAAAATGTTTTGTTTTGTTTTGTTTTTTAAGTAGGCTGGAGCCCAACCTGGGGCTTGAACCCACAACCCTGAGAGATTGAGACCTGAGCCCACACCACGAGTTGGATGCTTTAACCAACAGAGCCACCCAGCCATCCCCAAAGTTAAAATGTTTCTTAAAACATATCAATATTAATTGATTGGCTTGGGGCACTAAAATTTACAACCTAAATGAAACAGTTACAATTTAAAAAAACGAATTCTACTATTCTCACATTCAAAGTTGACAAGAACTAGAAGAAATAACTAAAACAAAGGCTGAAAAGTAAGAGTCACTTACCTTCCCACTTTTTGGCTGCCAAGCAAGTCTGCAGATTGATTTTGCATTTATCACATCATTGCATTTTTGTAGCAGTGGCCAACTAACAGTACATGTCTGATATTTTAAAAAAGAAAATTTATTTCCCTTTATGAAACTTCTCCAAGAGATATACAGAATGGAATATATTTCATAGGTGCTTTCTTCAAGCTGACATACTGCTATGAAAAAAGCCACTTGATTCACTTTCACCTAACTATGATATCTGATTTACCTAAATTACTTTAAATAATTCAGAGGTATAAAAAGCACAAATCTTAAATAACTAAATAAGCGTATTTCCTATGTAGAATAAGCGAACAATATACTCACTGAATAAACGTATATACACACACATTTAAAAGAAAAACCAATACATTAAAATCTTAAAACATCTACAAAGATAAAGTTAAGAAATCTCCTATAAAATGTTAAGGTATCAAAGTCAACCCTTTTAAACATTTCAAACATAAGGGGAAAAAACTGTGGCTATTGAGGCACACTCTGTGGGGGATACTTTTCTCAGCAGCCACATTATCTCTAGAATGCCTCAGGAAAAATTAATGGTTCCCTCTGCCAATCCAGAGAGCTCTTTCTTCATACCTCCTTTAAAACTTTTATCAGGTTGGTTAGAATAAGTCATTTATGTGACTCTCCAAATAAAGTATGGCCAATGTCTTATTTTATTTTTGTATCCCTAACATCAAGATCCCAACACGTGGTAGTTTATAGTATAGTAAATATATACTGACTGATTTTTCCCCACTGATTTATAAAACCTAAAACTGAACTATAAATCAATTTCCCTTGTGATTGGGTACAGTTAGTCTTCAACACACTTTCACATTAGATTATTATAGAATTTGATGACAAAAACAGTATTCAATGCTACTCAAAAGAAACAAACTATAAAGAAAAAGAATTATTAATTTAGTCCAAAGCTATGTAACACCTCATTTATGACGGAAACGAGCATAAAGTCTTAAATTCAAATTGGTAAGTTTACCTGATCTGAAATTTGCCACACTTTGACAGTTCCATCACAACTAGCTGATGCCTGCAGGAATAAAACAATAAATTTCTCTATAGTTACAGCCATAATACCATATGGAAACTGGTTCAACTGATAAACCAAATAGCCTTTTCATCAACTGTGTGAAATTTTCTGCTAATTCTCTTACAATTTTAAACATATTGAAGGAAAAAAAAAAAGAACAAAAGGAAAAAATGATTACCAGAAAGATGTCCTTAGGATCAAAGGAAAGACTTAAAACAGGAGCATCATGTCCTCGAAATGTTTTCTGTTGGCTGCAATCCATCACATCCACAACTTTGACTAGAAAATCACTATGAACAGTAAGAGTAATGTATAACGGACATTAATAAATACCCATACAAAAGCCTCTCCTAAAATCTATGACCCAAATATTTCAAAATCACAAGAGTAAATGTCATAATTTCTTTATAGCAACATGTAGAATTTGGCATCCAAATTTAAGGACCTACTTTTTAATCCTGCCCCGTGAAGATACTAAAAACACAACTCAGGATTTCCCTTTAAAATACAAACACTTTGGGACGCTTGGGTGGCTCAGTCGGTTGAGCACCTGCCTTCAGCTCAGGTCTTGATACCCTGGTCCTGGGATCGAGTCCCACATCAGGCTCCTTGCTCAGCAGGGAGCCCGCTTCTCCCTCTGCTTGTGCTCTCTCTCTCTCTGACAAGTAAATAAAATCTTTAAATAAATAAATAAACTACAAATACTTCCTAACTGGTTTCCTTAGTTATATCTTAAGCTTCTATTACTTATTAATTAAAGTCCCAACCATTTTTATTTTTAAGTCACAACCACTTTTAAAAGTACTATGTCAAGGGCACCTGGGTGGCTCAGTCGTTAAGCGTCTGCCTTTGGCTCAGGTCATGATCCCTGGCTCCTGGAATCGAGCCCCATGTCGGGCTCCCTGCCCTGCAGGAAAGCCTGCTTCTTCCTCTCCCACTCCCCCTGCTTGTGTTCCCTCTCTCGCTGTGTCAATCTCTGTCAAATAAATAAATAAAATCTTAAAAAAAAAAAAGTACTATGTCAGGGACACCTGGGTAGCTTAGTTGGTTAAGAGGCCAGCTCTTGATATCAGCTCAGGTCATGATCTCAGGGTCCCTGGGATCCATCCCTGTGTTGGCTCCACACTCAGCAGGTCTGCTTGAGATTTTCTCTCTCCCTCCCCCTGCTCATGCACAATCTAAAATAAATAAATCCTTAAAAAAAAAAGAAAAAAAAAGTACTATGCCTTTTACTTCACCTCAGCAATTCATTAGTTCCTTTCTTTTTTTTCCTATGACAAATAAGCATCAAGAGAAACAACAAAAATACTGACAGTCCAGGTTCTACCCAAAATGATTTTTAAAATTTCGTATCAAACTATCATGTTTCCCCAATCTTTTTCAGCATTTACTGAACATGCTGTCTGCAAAGCAAGATATCTCAATTCACAAAGAAGCACAAGGTTGCCCTCAAAAACCTTTACTAAAGACTTGAATATAAAAATTAAGTGGGACACCCAGGTGGCTCAGTTGGTTAAACATCTGACTCCTGATTTCAGATCAGGTCATGACCTTGGGGTTGTGAGATAAAGCCCCACATCAGGCTCTGCGTTGGGCATGGAGCCTACTTAAAGTTCTCGGTCTCCCTCTCCCTCTGAAGCCTCCCCACCCCGCAAAAAATTATGTCACACACACACACACACACACACACACACACACAGAAGGAACAGAAATGTCCTGAAAGGGACAGAAATGTCTTTCAGGATAGAAATGTCCTGAAAACGTAACCCTGAAGCCAATGAATGAGGCCATTCTGTTCTAATATTACTTTCTTTTCTGGTACCAGAGGACCTTACCTAGATCCTGCAGCAATTTTTGCACCATCCCCATTAAAGACCACATGGTTTGCATTTGTGGTGAAGCGAGTCAATATACCATCTGGAACTCCTTCAGGAAATGTGTGGACTTGAATAGTATTATTGGATACTGCAGTGACCAATTTCCCATTCTAAAAGAAACATTGGCAAAAAAGTCCAAATCAATTGAGTCTTTCCACACTTAACAATCCTATAAAAAAACATAAAAACTTATAAATGTAGTTAATGTCAAGAGAAAAATCATCACTCAATGTACAAGTTTCCTGAAGTGTCTATTAGCAAGAAAAATTTACTTACTAACCTTTATGGAATTTAATTCTCCCTTCACCAGCCAAATTTTTGGCCTCTGGATTTTCATTTACTTCTGACAAGAAAATGATTTAAATAGTATTTTTATGCATCCCCAAGTGTCATGAAAGAGACTCAAGAGAGTTTTTCAGAGAAAAAACACAGCTAGTCTCAGTGAGGGAACAGCACATCATACATCAACAACCACCATAGTGTTGCCCTGTGTTTCCATGATAAAATCATTAGATGCCTTTTTGGAATAGGTAAAATCTAAATGCAGAATCCATGGCTTCTCTTTAAAAACACTAAATAGGAAGACAGCAAGTAGGAAGATCCTAAAAAGAATACACTTATAATGCTGAGCACTGTAAAACTGTTGAGAATTACTATATTGTACAACTGGAACTAATATAACACTGTACGTTAATTATACTGGAATTAAAAATATAAATAACTTTCTTAGAAAATAATAAAAACATTAAATAAACCAAGTTTTAGGATCTGAAAATGATCAGCAGACACCACTGCTCTGCATATATTTTGGCTAAGAATCATAAAAGGTCAAGTATCTGCCCTAGAACCTTAATTTTATTACTTCTCTAGGAGGAACTAAGTCCTGACAGACTAAATCATAGTCTACCAACCATACATGCTCTGATAATTCATATGGCCAATTTATTGAGATTAAATACTAACTGCCAAAGAAATAAATTACTCAAGTTTGTTAATGAATATCCTACAGCAACAGGTCTCAGTCTTATTTGCACATGTAAGACCCTCCGCTTATCTACAGCACCTGCTCCCACTCCAACGGAAAAAGAACTTAGTAATACAGTGACATGTTACTATATAGAAAAATTAGGGAAGATACATACATCTGTTCAAGTAACAGTATAGATGATTCAGATTTGAACTATAATACATACTTATCTTCAATTACTGGAAAATTGGTGAAAAATACTGCTTATGCCTACATTGTAACTACTGTAAGTAAGTAAACAATCCACAATACACTAAATCTATCATGTTGAAGCTAAACAACAACTTAAATATGAAAACAAGAAGAGAATTCAAGAAAAACTATAACCAACTCAAGACAACACTGATGATGCAGAGAAACTGCAGAAACACCAACTATTTGTGTTCATGCACAGGAATTTTGCAACCTGGCTGTGCTTTACTTGGCAGACAGATGTCTCAGTAGAATCTGACTAAGCCTCCTGTTAGATCTAGTAAAGAATTTTGGTAATTCTTTAATAACACATTAACTGGTCCTCTATTCATGTGAAAATATTAAAGTATTTATCTCTACTTACTCACCCAAGAGACCTGAATAAAGGACTTGCTTTGAAGTCAATTTCCAACAAATCTACTGGGAAACCACATCATTATCAGTACTTTATCAACTACTAAAATTAAAAAAGAGAAAACACCCAAAGGATCAGGGATCGGGTCAGATCACTCTTCTCCCTAGTGGATTGAGAAGAATGGATCCCAGCACGGGCTGACTTGAGCTCCAGCCCACTGTGTCTCTTCCCAACTGTGTCATTTGACCTTCCTCAGAGCTTTGACTTTCCCAAGAATAAAATGGAGGTAATTTCACATACTTCCCCATATCTTTGTTAAAAGGCTTTGACAATGTAAAATACTATGCAAGCATTAACTATTACTACCAGTTGATTCATCTCATTTTCACTATTTTGGAGAGTGATATTTTCTCCACTTTGTTCTCAAACAAAACACCTAACTGTACTTCCCTGTACCACTGACTCCAAAAACAGAAAGTATATTTATAAGCAATTATATTTTAAATGAAATCTGTTGTAAAATTGTCAGCTTCACATGGCTGTGTGGTAATGTCATTTCAATGAAGTACCATAAACTCTATTCCTAAAGCCAAAGAAAACATTTTAGCACAGACTATCAGACTTGTAGTTCATTGAATAATGGCCCCCAAAGACATGCCTAAGTCCTAAGCCCAGGTACCCGTGAATGTGGTCTTATTTAGAAATTGGGTCTTTGCACATGTAGTAAGTTAAGGATCTAAATCTAGGGGCGCCTGGATAGCTCAGTCGTTGAGCGTCTGCCTTTGGCTTGGGTCATGATCCCTGGGTCCTGGAATCGAGCCCGGTGTTGGGTTCCCTGCTCAGCGGAAAGCCTGCTTTTCCCTCTCCCACTCCCCCTGCTTGTGATCTCTCTCTCGCTGTCTCTGTCAAATAAATAAATAAAATCTTAAAAAAAAAAAAGGATTTAAATCTAATGACTGATGGCCTTGTAAGAAAATGGAGAGAAGATCTGAGACACAAAGACACAGAGAAGAGGGCAATGTGAAGACGGAGGCAGAGACTGGAGTGATGTATCTTCCAATAAAGGAACACTGAGGATAACTGGCAACCACCAGAAGCTAGAAGAGAGGCATGGAACAGACAGGCCTCAAAAGGAGCTAATCCTGCCCACACCTTGATTTCAGGCATTTTGCCTTCTGAACTATGAGACAATAATTTTCTGTTGTTTTATGCCACCAAGTTTGTGAAAATTTATTACAGCTGCCCTAGGAAACTACTACAAGACCACTTTTTTTTTCTTCCTTACAGTCTTTTCATACACAAATGCAGTGCATACATACTGTGGAAGAAAAATAACAACATGAAATTATTCTGGGCAGAGTGAGTTTCCCTACTCTTATGAAGTAATCTCCATTAACATTTTGGGGTTAAGTCTTTCTAACTTTCTTATATACATTTATGTACATATATCCTTTATTTTAACAAACATAAGACTACACAATACAGACTACTCTGCAACTCTTCTTCATTTTTCAACTCACTGTAAATATCTTTGCAGACGAAGATATATAGCACTCACTCTTTTTGTGTGTGTGTGTGGCTACGTAGTAATACATTACATAAGTCTCCCAAAATTTATAAAACAGGGGCGCCTGGGTGGTTCAGTTGGTTAAGCATCTGCCTTCAGCTCAGGTCATGATCCCAGGGTCCTGAGATCCAGCCCCAGTCCGGGTCAGGCTCTCTGCTCAGCAGGGAGCCTGCTTCTCCCTCTTCTCACTGCCCCCCTCATGTTTTCTCTTGCCATCTCTCAAATAAATAAAAATCTTAAAAAAAAATTTTACAAAACAAATTCTCTCCTGAAGGATACTTCAATTAGTTCTAACTTTTGCTATTATAAACAACAGTTTTACTAATATCCTTGACCACACAAATATGAAAGTGTATAAGAATTCCCTCAGGGTAAATAGCCAGAAACGACCGTGTGCATTCGAAGTTTGATATAAAGCATGAATTTACTCCCTTTTTTTTTTATTTGAGTGAAAGTGAGAAAAGGGAAAGGTGTGAAGAGCAGAGGGAGATGGACAAGAAGACTCTGCACAGAGCACGGAGCCTAACATGGGGCTCCATCTCACCACCCTGAGATCATGAACCGAGCTGAAATCAAGAGTAGGTCGCTCAACCACTGAACCACCCAGACACCCCTGAATTTACTTCTTAAAAACCTCCCTAGGGGCACCTGGGTGGCTCCGTTGTTTAAGCATCTGACTTGATTTCAGCTCAGGTCATGATCTCAGGCTCATGAGATGGAGCCCTGTGTGGAGCCTGCTTAAGATTCTCTCTCTCCTCCCTCTGCCCTTCTCCCCCCAAAAAACAAAAAAAACAAAAACTCCCAGTTACACTTCCAACAACTGTTGTGCAATACTGTAAAATAACAGAAAATACATATTGGTCTCTGCCTCCCATTCCTGGCACAGAGTTCCTAAAACCCTTTTAATTTCCTAAGTGACAAGACTACTAGGAGCAGCTTTTGCTCTAATATTTGGTCTTTGATCCCAGTTCCTGACATAAAGCTCTTAAATCCCTTGAAATTTGATACAAAAGACATTCCTAAGGAGGCAATTCTTGGTGGACTCCTGGATAGCTTCAGGATGAGGGCTGCTCATCAGAAAAATCAAACCATGATTAGAAGCTTGGAACTTTCAGCCTTATCCCATCATCATCTGGGAAAGGGAGAAGGGCTGGAAATGGAGTTAATAATGGCATAATCAAATTATGCCAATGTAATGAAGCCTCCATAAAAATCCCAATGGTATGGGGTTCAAGGAGCTTCCGGCTTGGTGAACACATCCCCGTAACAGGAGGGTGGCAGACCCCAACTCCATGGGAAAAAAAGAGCCTTTCAGACCTTATCCTATGTATCTCTTCATCTGGCTGTTCACCTGTATCCTTTATCTATATTTCACTATATAATGAACTGGTAGGAGTGTTTCCCTGAATTCTGTGAGCTGTTGTAGCAAAAGATTGACTCCAAGTAGGGGGTCGTGGGAACCTCTGATTTATAGCCAAGTAGGACAGATGCTGTGGGTAACCCGGGGACCTACTACTTACAACTGTTATCTAAAGTGGGGGCAGTCTTGTGGGACTGAGCCCCTGACCTATAAGGTCTATGCTCACTCCTGTCAGTGTCCAAATTTAACTGAACTGTAGGTCACCCAGCCAGTATTGCAGAGAATTGCTTTGATGTAGGGGAAAAAAACCCACACATCTGGTGTTGGAAGTGTTACGAGGAAGGTAGTAGTGTGAGAGTAAAGGAAAAAGATGGGAGAGTGTTTTTCCTTAACAAATACTTACTTCTCCAAATCCTCACTATTACGGAATTAGCAATATTTTTCATCCTTGCCAATCTGATAGAAAAAAAAAATCCAATTGTTTAATTTGTACTTCTTTGCTTATTAGTGAAATTTAACTTGTATCTAATATATGTTGGTCATCTATATTTTTCCATCTGGGAATATATTTTCCATTATATATGACCATTTTATTTTTTTTAAGATTTATTTATTTATTTGAGAGAGAGCACGTACACGCATGCGAGAATGAGCAGGAGGGGGAGAGGGAGAGAGAAACTCAAGCAGACTCCACAATGAGCACAGAGCCTGACACAGGGCTCAATCTCACAACCCTGAGACCACGACCAGAGCTGAAACCAAGAGTCAGACGCTTAACTGACTGCGCCACCCAAGTGCCCGTATATATAACATTTAAAAAAGAATATTGAAAGTATCTAAAGACCATCTCATTCATCTACCCTAATGAGCCTGAGTTTGAAAAAAAACATGAATTCTGTGAAAATATTTTTTCTACCCAAATACAATACTCAAAATTCATCACAAATAAAAAGCTTAGTGGTTTTTACATACTTAGTTTGCAAAGGCCTTCTGAAAACATGTCTCCATTCTCCAAATAACCTACAGATATCAGTCGCATATTTACCTTACATAAAACATTAGAAACATGAAACATGTATATGTCTTGAAAAAGTTAAAATATTCCTCTTTTCTAGTGTAATTAGTTGTCTAAATTAGTGAACTAAAAACCTGAAAATGCCATGGAGTTTTCTCTCAAAGGGAAAAAAAGGGAACATCTAAATCTCAAAAGAAAAAGTATAGTTTCTTGCAAATATCTTAATTAGTTTACCACTAATAAACCATTAATCACCTTTAATTAACCATCCAGATTTTAAACCCATTCAGATTCAGATTTTACTTGTAAAAACTTCATGCAATTTATGGCATTATTATACATATTTGAATATTATTATTTCATAAGAGAAACAAACAAAAAGTATATCTACATTCAAAACTTCAACAAAAATATTCTTCACCCATACATAAAAAATCACACAGCAGTATCATTTCTCATCGGTTGCTATAAATGTTTTTAATACCTTCAAAGCACATGAATATGCCTTTTCTCCAACGTTAATGGACTTAGGGTCATCATCATCCAAGTCTTCCCAAATCCTCACATCACCATCACTTCCACAAGTCACAATATAACTGTGAAGGAAACACACTCATTAAGATGTCGTCCAAGTTTCAGAAAAGAAAAAAAAAAAAGTCACCCAGTTTCAGGCCTATTAATTTTTTTTGGAATACTTTATCTTTTTTCCAATAAAATCAAAGTGTTAGTCAATGTTTTCTCATTTTACATACATAAACCTCAATAACAAAGCCTGCTAATCTCCTATCCTATAAAATGAAAGGTGAATTTAATGTTTTCTCCAGTTTCTCCATGGCATAAAACTCTTTATCTGTAATAATGTAAGAAAGATGAATGGGTAATTTTTGTTAACAGGGACAAAGTCTACCTTGCTCACCGTTGTGCCTCTAGCACAAAGCAATCTCTGACATACAGAAGTCTTGATAAATGTTTGTTGAATGAATAAGTGAATGGATACAAGAGCTCAATTATCCAAAGCTGATTATTCAAATGGCCATCTGTATCTCTCAAATCTTGTTTTAAACCCCTTGTCTTCCTGGTGCTTATATTCATTTGGTATGTGTCCTATCTGTATGTGTCCTGACACATACAAAAGCAAACAAAATACAAAAATAACATGGCAAATGGCAAAGAGAAGCTACATAAAGAACTGTAGAGGTTCATAAGAAAGGTGGTATCTACACTGGGAAGTCAAAGGGCAAGCAGGGCAAGTAGAACTGGATATGCTGAGATTGGTGAAAAGAGCAGTTCCAAACAGAGGAAACCACATAAACCAAAATACCAAGTTAGTAAAATATGAGGGAGTTCACTTAGAGCAGACAGTACAGGAAATTGAGAAAGAAAATGCAGATTGGGGGTCACCCTATTTACAAGGACCTTAATCCAAGAGTAAGGAGCTTGGACTCCCTTCTATAGGAAATAAACAGAAGGGCCATTAGTCTTTTTGCCTAGGATATTTTTGTTTTTTTAAAGATTTTATTTATTTGAGAGAGAGCAAGAGAGAAAGCACAAGCCAGGGGGAGAGGCAGAGGGAAAAGCAGACTCTCTGCTGAGCAAGAAGCCAGAAGCGGGCTTGATCCCAGGATCCTGGGATCATGACCTGAACCGAAGGCAGACACTTAACTGAATGAGCCACCCAGGTGCCCCAGACTAGGACATTCCTGATTTATACATCCAGCTGGTTTAGAATCTGTCCTCAATTTTTTTTTTTAAAGATTTATTTATTTGACAGAGAGGGACAGAGCGAGAGAGGGAACACAAGCAGGGGGAGAGGGAGAAGCAGGCTTCCCGAGGAGCAGGGAACCCGATGTGGGACTCGATTCCAGGACCCTCGGATCATGACCTGAGCCGAAGGCAGACGCTTAACGACTGTGCCACCTAGGCGCCCCTGTCCTCAATTTTTTTATTTTAAGACATATTAGTATTGGGGCACCTGGCTGGCTCAGTCGGAAAAGCATATGACTCTTAATCTCGAGTTGTGAGTTCAAGCCCCATGTTGGGTGTAGAGGTTACTAAAAAAATACATAAATTTTAAAAAATAAATAAAATGTAGTATCTTCTAAAAAAATATATTAGTATATTTGCATCAAAACTGGTTGGGTGAGTTTGACAGACATCTTCTTTGCACTTCCAGCTTCTGCCATGATCTTGTTTAGTAGTGAAACATGTACAATGAAGAGAATTCTCACTTTATCACATATGTAAATCTGAAAGACAAGTGATTACCCATCTCCCCATTCCAATCCTTTCTTGATGCAACATTACTAATACCTCCTTTCACAGACAACAGGTGCTAACAGACAAAAACCAAAGTGAAGTCAGTCAAGAGGCCCTACAGCGATTTCTTTCAGTCTTCAGTGGTGATGGGGTAAGTACCTCATATCGCTGTCCCTACTGAATACTGCTGTCCCTACTGACTATTTGGTGCAATCAGCCAGCCAGTGAGGGAGATGTAGAAAGTTGCAGCTGCCAGCTGGTAGTACTAATGGAAAATTAGAGTGAAATACAGTGGAATTAGTGAGAAATATATGCAAGAAATAGTTAAGTTAAATAGTTAAGTTGAGCTTTTAGAGTAGTCTGAATATCTTGACAGTGTTTTTGTCATTTACCATAGGAATAAAACTAAATGTTAATTTTATTATTGATTATGCCTTTAAATAAAATATCTTTCAGTAGCAACTAAAAAAAAAAGCTATCAAGGGCGCCTGGGTGGCTCAGTTGGTTAAGCGACTGCCTTCGGCTCAGGTCATGATCCTGGAGTCCCGGGATCGAGTCCCGCATCGGGCTCCCTGCTCGGCAGGGAGTCTGCTTCTCCCTCTGACCCTCCTCCCTCTCCTGCTCTGTCTCTCATTCTCTCTCTCTCAAATAAATAAATAAAATCTTCAAAAAAAAAAAAAAGCTATCAAGTACATGTTAAACAAAAAATTAAATACTACATTTCTGCTTCTCAAGAAGTTGATAATGGAAATGTAACATGAACAAAATGTTAGTTGATGTTTATCATGGGGGCTGGAGTGATGACACCAACCACAGAAAGTCAGAAGAGACAAAATTCCTGAAGAAACCTGAGCATCTACTTTGTAAGTTAGTGATTATCTTGTGACTCCCTGAAAACCATGCTTCTACAGCTGCAGAAAGTGAGTCTGCATCTTGTTGGGCATGACTTTTCATAATGTAGTACTGTCCAACAGAACTTTCTTAGAGAATGGAAATGGTCTATATCAGGCTCCTGAGCAATTAAAATGTGGTTTAAAATGTGACTCATGCAACTGAGGAACTGAATTTTAAATTTAGTTAACTTTAATTAAAATCTAAATAGCCACCTGTGGCTGTGGCTATTGTACTGAACATTCAGCATTAAAACAGATGACAGTGGATCTAAATTAATTTTGTTCCTTTTTCAAGTTTTCTAATTTAAGTATGAAGTAAAGTTATAGCTGTTAATACGTTGTCTCCATTAGTAAAATAATTTTTCCATCAATTAAGTGATACTGGTTTTATCTCAATGTCATCAGAAGGTTTAAATAGAAAATCAGTCAGATTGATTCCAATAATGGTTTAGTCTTCTCTTCAGCTCATGGAAACAAAGTAAAGCTTCTCGAAGTTTATTCTGTGGAAGCGAAACATCTATTATTGGGAATTCTATCTAACTTCATTTGAAAAGTTCAATGGTAAAGATAAAATTCTTAATTTTTACAGTAATACAACATTTTGGTTGAGCATAGCACTGTAGCAAAAACAATGTACTTACTGAATTTAGATATCTATGAAACACATATGTACTTCAAATTGAAAGTATAATTCATAACCAAATGCACTGTGATAATGTACCAATCAAAACAGAAGCCATAGTTGTCAAATTTTGAGATCATTTTATTAATACCCAGGATAACAAAATTTTTGTAACAAACTGATATTAAATACATAAAAATACTTCAGCATTGCATAAGATGCTTTCTCTTCTGCCTATCATCAATCAGATTTTCTAAATATTTGAGCCTTTGAAGAGTGAATTTTTTTTAATTTAAATTCAATTAGCCAACATAAAGTACATCATTAGTTTTAGATGTAGTGTTCAATGATTCATCAGTTGCATATAACACCCAGTGCTCATCACATCAAGTACCTCCTTAATGCCCATCACCAAGTTACCCCATGAAGAGTGACTTTATAAAACCTAGGTGTCCTATAATGATGGTATTATTATTACTGGAAACAAGTTCCCTAAGTCTTAGTTGCATCTTGCTCAAAATCAGTTAACAATCTTTAATTTAAGCCTTCAACTTAAGGCTTTGAAGCTTTTAGTAAAATGCAGTTAATGAAAACAAAGCTTATGCACAGGAACATTCTAAAATATATCCCTACAAAAGCAAATAAGAATTGAACAGAAGCGCCTGGGTGGCTCAGTTGTTAAGCGTCTGCCTTCGGCTCAGGTCATGATCCCAGGGTCCTGGGATCGAGCCCCGCATCGGGCTCCTTGCTTGGCGGGAAGCCTGCTTCTCCCTCTCCCACTCCCCCTGCTTGTGTTCCCTCTCTCGCTGTGTCTCTGTCAAATAAATAAATAAAATCTTAAAAAAAAAAAAAAAAAGAATTGAACAAATTGTACATTAAAAGCTGAAAAAGTAAATGACATAATTTTGAAATTTGCTAATTGTACTCTGGAATATCATGACCTGTGAGAAGAATCTTCTGAGGGAAGTCCTTTTTTAATTGTATAAATTTATGTTCTATGCCAGAATATTAAATTGAGTAGGCTTAAAATTTGTGAAACATTCAAAGAAACCACAGACAACTTCCTTGATGAATTTTGTCTTTAAAAATATTAAAGAACTAGGGGCGCCTGGGTGGCTCAGTCATTAAGCGTCTGCCTTTGGCTCAGGTCATGATCCCTGGGTCCTGGGATCGAGCCCCGCATCGGGCTCCCTGCTCAGCGGGAAAGCCTGCTTCTCCCTCTCCCAGTCCCCCTGCTTGTGTTCCCTCTCTCACTGTCTCTCTCTTTGTCAAATAAATAAAATCTTTAAAAAAAAAAAAAATTAAAGAACTAAAAAAATAAAATAAAATAAATTTTAAAAATATTGGAGAGCTTACTATTGAAAAAGGGTACTCTGGATACAGGTAAAAAAAAAAAAAACAGAACCTGTAAAAATACTGAAGGTGAAAGATTTACCTATTTAAAATAAATTTTTAAAAATTGAGACTCTTTCAGGGCGCCTGAGTGGCTCAGATGGTTGAAGGTCTGCCTTCAGCTTAGGACATGATCTCCAGGTCCTGGGATCGAGCCCCATGTCAGGCTCCCAGCTCAGTGGGGAGTCTGCTTTTTCCTCTCCTACTGCTTGTGCTCTTTCTGTCTCTCTCTCTCTCTCCAATGAATAAAATCTTTAAAAAATTAAATTAAATTAAAAATAAAAATAAATAAAAATTGAAATTTTTCCACTTAGTAGAATTTGCTCTGAGCTTACCAGGTATGTGAGAACCTAAAGAAAGTATTTTCTGATTGAAAAATATTATGGTCTAGGGACACCTGGGTAGCTCAGTCAATCAAGCATCTGCTTGAGGGTCCCGGGATGGAGTCCCCATTGAGCTCCTTGCTTAGCAGGGAGCCTGCTTCTCCCTCTGCCTGCTGCTCCCCCTGCTTGCCTGCTTGTGTGTGTGCTCTCCCTCTCTCTCTGACAAATAAATAAATAATCTTTAAAAAAAAGAAAAATATTATGGTCTAAAAAAAGAATTAACTAAAAAAAAAAAAAAAAAAAAAAAAAAAA